>NC_057804.1:160430661-160453456 GCF_018294505.1 Triticum aestivum | reverse complement strand
GCGATGAAACTGTTATTGATGAAATTGAATTGCACAGCAAATAGTTGCACATATAGAGCATCACATTGTGAAGAACAGAAATAATCAAGGCATAAGGCCATATCTAGCCGATCCTTTAAAAGTTAAAGGACTAAACAATTAGTGGATATAATATATATATATATATATATATATATATATATATACTCCAGCAATTTTTGGCCATTTCTAGTTGATCGCCTAAACTTAATGTTCTAAACTTCAATTTGATCAAGTTCAAAGCAGGTTCAACCAAAAGTAGCATGCATTCAAATATAAACATAGATAGTTTTGCATAACCGAACATAAAACATAAATTTAAACTAAGCTAAACTACTTTCAGTCAAAGTAGAGGTCGATCCAATCCTTCCTCGTCAGGTACGGTGTGCCATGAGCCAGGTCCGAGCCGGTGCCGCCATCGGGGTTGTTGGGGAAGGCACTCCTCCACTCATCGACGTCGATCTCCTCGTCCTCGCCACCCACCTGGACGCCCTCCGTGCCGCCATCCTTGCCGCCTTCGACCTCATCATCGGAGGAGAGTGCAATAACCTCGCCACCCTCTGCACTGCGAAAGATCACCCTCTCTGTCTCCACGAGCTCCAGGTGCTGCCGACGGAGCTCTTTCATGTAGGCCTCGGCGGTGGCCTCGGCCTCGAGGAGCTCCCACGCCTCGCGGTCCTCCCGCGCCATAACCGAGCTCACCACCCCTGGCTTCGACGGAATGATGTGGACCAGACGTGCACCGAAGGGGAAATTGAGCCTAGTGGTCGTGCCATGGTAGAGCACCTGCCAGCGGTCGTACTCCATGGCCGCGATCTTGGCCGTGTGGAAGCTACCAAGCCACCAATGGGTGTGGGTCTCCCGATCTGTAATCTCGGCGACCCACGTCCCCCACCGCCGTTGCTATACCCTGAGGTAGGACCTTGTCGTCTCCCGGGTCTGAGGGAGGACGGGGAAGTCCTCGAACCGGCTTAGGGGGTGGTGGCTGGCGGATCCGGGGAAGGGCGACGGTGGATCGATAAAGAGCCCGCGGAGGACGAAGGGGACACCTCGGCGGCCACCTCGCCGGTGTTGGCCAACGAGGCCGCGATAAACCTCTCTTGGGCCATTGGCTTATCGAGCTCCCCCGCACACAGGCAGAGGTTGAGGATGGAGGCGGCAGCGATGGTGCCGACCTACCAATGGTTACGGGGTGGTGTGTGTTGGTTAGCGCAGGTTTTGTGCAGTGTGTGGTGTGTGTGAAGGGAGGGGGTTAAGGTGGTGTTTGAGGAAATACCCCGGCAACTGAAAACTTTACTAGGCGGGAGTAACAAGGCAGGGTTACTGAAAATTTGGATAAAGGGCAAGCAGATATTTTTGAGATTGCGAGGGATGTAGAGGCGGGAGTATTTGGGGAGCGAGCTAGTGTGCTTGGCACGCCGGCTGTGGACTGTAGCCGACGCACCTTCTCACATAAGCCATAGGCGTACTATACACTGACGGTGCTCCAGGATATTTTGTATTGCATCTCACACGGTTGGTGATAATAAACTTTGTGGGATCTACTTGATTTTTCATTTTGATTTGAATTGCATAATGGGGTCATAGAGGCAATGGACAATATTTGAATTTCTAGACCTTTTATCTACAGTGAACATGCAACTATATGTGTGTTGTAAAAAAACTAGAATTATTCAGGGTTCATTTGTAAATTTTATACATTAAATTGTTTTTCTAGCAATTTCAGGTGCAGAATTCAAAATCAAAGCACATGCTCAAGTCCCTAAAAACGGGTTGCAAAATCAAATGTTTGTCCATGGTTACAAGCATAGGTCACGTGCAAGAAATGATAATGAATGTCAAACACCTTGACACTGTCACTCAGCTAGCCGGTAACATTGAGATACATGGTTTCAAAATTCTAGTAAATCGATAACTCGGCTAAAATTCATGAAACTTGACATGATATCATGGAACGGCGTCGACATGTCGTGGTAAAAATATTTTCGCATTCGGGGCAGGTCTGGGTATAAGCTTCTCGCAAAACGGAGCCTCTCTCACAACAAGCCAGATGGTTTCCGTAGGGAACATGCCACCTTGGGGGACAAGCAATATATGTTGCCTCTTCTTACTTTCTGAATTTTTCTTGTGTCAACGTACAACAACACGAGTGTTGTGTCAAAATTGAACTACATGCACATGCTCATATAAAGTGGTTCGGAATTGGAATGTGTGTCCTTGGTTACATGCTTAAGTCCTATGCAAGAAATGAAAATGAATGTCAAACACCTTGCCACTATTGCTCGGCCACTAATATTGAGAATCTTGATTTTTAAATTCTAGTAAATCGAAAACGCGTCTGAAATTTACGAACCTTGACATGCTAGCATGGAACGACATCAACATTAAGTGGTAAAAATATTGTCCCGGGGCAGGTTTGGGTATATAAGCTTCTCACAAACCAGAGCTTCTCACAACAAGCGTCATGGTTACGGTAGAGAAGATCTCACCTTTCTGGATGAAACGATATCCATCGCCTCTTCTTAATTTCAATTATGTTTCTAGTGACAACATAGAATAACATGAGTGTTGTGTTAAATTTTGGAGTTTATCGGGGTTCGCTTGGACATTTTGATGCATTAATTGACCTTTCAATGATTTTATGTGCATAATTCAAATTTGAACTACATGCACATGCTCTAATTCATATAAATTGGTTGAAAATTCAAATCTATGTCCTTGGTTGCATGCTTACGTCCCATGCAAGAAATAGGAATGAATGTCAAACACCCTGCCATCGTCACTCGACAGCAAACATTGAGATACATAGTTTTTAAATTATAGTAAATGCAAAACTCGTCTGAAATTCATGAAACCTGGCATGCTATCATGGAATGGCACCCGACATGCCGTGGTAATTTTTTTGTCCCATTTGGTCCAGGTTTGGGTATAAGCTTCTCACAAACCAGAGCTTCTCACAACAAGCCTGATGGTTCCGGTAGGGAACGTTTGACCTTTCTGGATGAAACAATAGCCGTTGCCTCTTCTTGATTTCAATTTTTTCTCTAGTGTCAACATAGAACAACATGAGTGTTGTGTTAAATTTTGGAATTTTTTGGGGTTTGTTATTACATTTCTTATGCATTAATTGAGTTTTCAATGCATTTATGTGCATAATTCAAATTTGAACTACGTGCACATGCTCTAATGCATGTAAATTGGTTGAAATTCAAATCTGTGTCCTTGGTTGCATGCTTATGTCCCATGCAAGAAATGCGAATGAATGTCAAACACCCTACCCCCATCACTCGGCCGCAAACATTGAGATACCTGGTTTTTAAATTCTAGTAAATCCAAAACTCGTTTGAAATTCATTAAACCTGGCATTTTATCATGGAATAGCACTTGACATGCCCTGGTAAATCCGAAACTCGTCTGAAAGGGAACGTGCCACCTTTGGGGACGAAATGATACCCGTCGCCTGTTATTGCTTTCAAACAATTTCTAGTGTCAACATAGAATAACAGGAGTGCTGTGTTAAATTTTGGAATTTTTCAGGGTTCCTTTGGACATTTTTATATATTAACTGGGTTTTCTAGGAATTTTATGTACATAATTCAAATTTTAACTACATGCACATGCTCCAGTGCATAGAAATTTGTTGAAACATCAAATTTGTGTCCTTGGGTGCATTCTTAGGTCCCATGCAAGAAATGGGAAAGAATTTCAAACACCAGGGCACTATTTACTGCCGGTGTTGAGATACTTTGTGTCTAAATTCTAGTAAATCCAAAACTCGTCTGAAATTCATGAAACTTGGCATGTTATCATGGAATGGCACCCGACATGCTATGGTAATTTTCATGTCCATTTTGAGAGAAGGTGCACTGGAATAATAGTCAACAAAGGCATTTTGAAACAACTAGCTGCCACTCTAACATCGCAAACATTTTAGATAGAACACCCGTATGTACAATGACAGCTTCCCTAGTAAGCCAAGGGAAAATGTGTCGAGCAGGATTTGTGCATCTCTTCACCGCAAATGTTTTAGATAGAACATCTGTATGAAAAGTGAGAGCTATGGTGCAATCTTAATCAATAGTGTATTATCCGTCTGTTTTTGTCATTTTTCTTTACCGGCCCGTAACAATACCCCATTTCACACATGACATGAATAAATGCACGATCACTTGCCCGTTTCTTTGTATGGATTAAATCTATATGGAAGCCCTATTGAAATAGAATACATGTGGAATGTGGAAGTGCACTTTTATAGGCTAAGACCATCTTTGTTTGTGCCGTAGCTACAAATTCTCATATCATACACCATTTTTTGTAAATTAAGAGCATGTGGTATTTTTTTCTCCCGTTGCAACGCACAGGCCTTTTTTCTAGTCTTTATCTAATTACAGATGGGATATTATTAATAATTGGGAACCAATATCCCAAACGGATTATTTATTCAAACCGTGAGCATTAGACCAATAATGGATACATGCCATGCTTAAGTTAAGCAATAAAACGACATCATTAATCATCCAAATAGAAAAAAAGTATGCTTTGGATTATATACAACAAGTCATCAACACTTAACGACAACGAGGATACATGTTGGACTATTGTAGTAAATACTAAAGTTTTTCTCACACAACAAATAACAAAGAGATGAAATGAACTTCAGCTCAACCAATCCTCGGCGTTGGAAATGCTTGCTTTGAACCATAACTGATTCTCTGTGAAGGGCCGACTATTGTCAATCTCGAGACCAACGCTGGACTAATCATTCAGGCTGAAGTGGCCTACATCAGGACACATATTGTGATAGCCACGGTAGGGAACCATAGAAATGTCTGAGTATAGATACAGTTGCTTCTCATAAACGGTAGTAACGTTGTGTCAATAGCAGCTGTCTCGCCTTTCACCATCATTGGATAGCTTTGTCCACGGAAGAGCGAGTTCTCTCCAAGACTATCAATACTGAACCAGGGAGAAGGTGTTGGCGCTAGCACACGAGTATCCATCCCGAATACCCTGCAACGAATGTTGGGATAGGTCTGGAGAGTGCGACCATGGGAGACAAGTCCTGCTTCGTTACTAACATCAGCTGTGCCCTATATACATACAAGAAGACGTGATCCATCGGAATAAGTTACCAGGCGCCACTGAGTACATAGGTCATGCTCGTCATCATGCTCGTCATCATCACCATCGCCATCTCCCCCTTGTGTATAAAAATTTACAAGTATAGGTGGTGGAATGTTCACAGGACCTTGGAAACACAAGAAGGTTAATTAGTAAAGGGAAACTAGCTGTCGATGTACTATAGTAGGGGTACCCTAGTATACCGAACTTGTGCACAGGCAGTTGCAGCGCCCTGCGGCAAGGCTTGCCGGGTGACCGCCAAGGCCCTCCGTGGTTCCTTCGGAGCCATTCAAGAACAAAGTATTTAAGCCAAGGAGACAAGGCCCCGGCAAGAGGAGCTTGCCGGGAAGGCCAACCAAGGCATTTCAAGGAACTTGCCACGACGCGTCGCACGTCCCGGCAAGGCCCGGCAAGCGACAAGCTTCCGAACGCGACAAGACAGCGGCCGCGGCAAGGCGCTTGCCGCGGCAGGCTACCACTCTATACCCACGCTCCAGCACATCTACCAACGTGTTGCCTTGGGGTCTTTCCAGGCGCGCGTGGCAAGAGGCTGTGCAACCAGCGGTGCGAGGTGGCGAGCAACGCTGACAAGATTGCCATCGTGGCAAGCGGTGGCGTCCCTGACGGTCCCTGTTTGCACTATTTGGGCGACGTAGACGGGCATTTAATGCCTTTGTCCCCTGCCGTCAGGGTTAGGTAGGATACAGTGTACAGGTAGCTGTACTAGCCGCAATTCCCTTTTTCCATTTTTACCCTTGTCTACGTTGCCACCTGTCGGTGACCCCTTGTGCGTATAAAAGTAGGCCCATGCGCAACGTAGAGGGGGGTTCGAGGCCAGAAAACACTCATGCTCGGTCTCGTTAGCAGCTCGAGTGTACTGTAGCACTCAGCGCTCCCGAGCAAGAACTCAATACAATCAGACAAGCAGCTGTAGGAGTATTATCTCTCCGGAGAGCTCCGAAGCTGGGTAAACTGCTCGTGTGCTTCGCCTCGATCCGCTCTTCATGCGATCTCCGCCCCCTGCCGAACCGAAAGGGGCTCGGTCCGCCGGTCCCATAGGTGTTCATGGATCAGCTTCCCCGACATCTTTGGCGCGCCAGGTAGGGGGCGTCGAGGTTGTGTGAACCTGATCTGGCGATTCACACGAGCTAGATCTTCATCTTCTTCATCGACATGCCACCGAAGAAGAAGACTTCGGCGGCAGCTGTTCTGTCCACGTCGATCCCACCACCACCGGAGAAAACGAGTGGTGGGGTAGACGCCGGCGGAAGAACGGACATCGACGAGGGAGCTCATGACGCTGCCAGGTCCAAGGACAAGGCTGCGCAGACCTGGGCGTCCGTACATGTTCCGCGCCCATCTCAGGAGGCGCAGGACCGACAGCGTCATGGTACTCGCAGTACCATACGTCTGTTGGGCCAAGATCGAGCTGGTGCTTCTCGGGGTGCTCAAGACCAGCATGCACGCCAACATGCTGACACGAGCGAGACACGGTCGCCTGGACGGGATACTGCTCCTTCTAACATAGTTAGAAGTTCGAGCATATCCCGCTCCTCGCACCGTTCGCCACTGCCGCCCACCACTCTAGCGGAAGCTTTGGCGCGAGCCCGACTGCTCGTAGATTACCCTCCAACGGAAGACAAGATCGACGGATGGAGGGCCACTATTCAAAGTCTCATTGGCTTCGCCAACGGCGACACTCCGCGGCAGCCGAGTACATCGCGGCTGCGGCAGGACTGCCAGGCATGAGCCGATGGCGACGAAACCGGTGGAGGTGCAGCCACCATGCACTCTCCACCCCGAAGGCCAATATCGCCGACTCGCCGGATCCACCTCGACAGCGACTCCACCGCATCATCGGATCCACGAGCTCGTCGCGATCACCGCCAAGTTCTTCACGAATGACAGCAAGAAGACGCTCATACTCGCATCGAGCGCCAAAGAGAAGCGCGACGTCAATCAGACCAGCGCGCTGGGCCCTCTGTCGACGTGCATGCGCCAGGGGAACCAGGCGACTTGCCATATGCGGTAGGTTGCCCTGCGTTCACTCGTGAGCTACGGCAAGTCCAGTGGCCCAGCACGAAGAATTTCAAGCCAGACGTGCCAGAGAAGTACGACGGCAAGCAGCATCCGTCGGAGTGCCTCAGCATCTACACCATCGCGGTGCAAGCTGCCGGGGGACGAGACGACAAGATCCTTGCCAACTACTTCCCGCTGGTGCTCAAGCCCAATGTCAGATCCTGGCTCATGCACTTGCCGGACAGCTCCATATCCTCCTGGGCAGATCTATGCTATCAGTTTGTCGGCGCCTTTACAGGCGGCCACAAGCCTCATGGCCAAGAGAGCGATCTTCATCTGCTCGCCCATAAGGAAGGAGAGCCCCTGCGCAAGTACATTCAGACATTCAGTCGCGTACAGCACAACATCCCAGATGTCCACCCTGCCGCGGTAATCAGCGCGTTCCATCAGAACGTGCGAAACCAAAGGATGCGGGAGGATATGGCGATGTGCAAGATCAGAGACGTCAGTGAGCTATATGCCCTGGCCGACAAGTGTGCGCGTGCTGAGGAAGGGAGGAAACTCCCCGGAGAGAATGCAGGAGCAGGAGGATCTGATAGTGAGGAGATTGCCCCGGCAAGGAAAAACCGGCGGTGGAACAACAGAAAGAAGAAAGGAAAAGAGGTGCTTGTCGTTGAGCAGTCCGGCAAGAAAGCCAAAGCTGGTAGCTCCGGCAAGGATATTGTCGCGGGCACCAACCACCAGGCTGTGGCGGTCGCCGACAAGCAGGACAACACCAACAAGCAGTACTGCAAGATCCACCGCACCAAGGGCCATGACCTCCAGAGCTGCAAGAAGGTCGAGCAGCTTGTTGAGCAGCAAAAGGCTGAATACGAGCGACGCGACAATGAGAAAGCCCAGGAAGGTGCTGGAGGAGCCGGCAAGAAACGTCCCGGCCGAGGAGGACGCCGCGGCAAGGCCAAGCAGCGGCAAGGAGACAGACCTCCCCGCGGCCGCGACAAGGATGAAGATGACAATGACGATGAAGATATGGATGATGACGAGACCGATGAGCAGGAGTTCCAGAAAGCCACTGAGGTCCTGTGCGTTGACGGTGGTGCTTCTCTGCATACTTCACACCGCCAGCTCAAGCAGTGGGTGCGGGAAGTCAATGCAGTAGAAACACCCATCGAGTCACGCAAGCCTTTGAAATGGTCCAGCACGCCTATCATCTTTGATATTGAGGACCACCCTGATCGCATAACTGCGGTCGGGTGCTTGCCGATGTTGGTTTCACCAACTATCCGCAACCTCAAGGTCACTAAGATGCTAGTTGACGGCGGGGCCGGCTTGAACGTGATCTCCTCCGCGGTACTCCAGAAACTCCAGATCCCTGATGGCGAGCTCGAAGAGACCGGCACATTCCAAGGAATCAATCCGGGAAGAAGCAAGCCGAAGGGAAATATCACGTTGCCGGTGACATTTGGCAGCGAGTTGAACTTCAGGACTAAGAGGGTTACTTTTGACATTGCTGATTTTCCATTACCTTACAATGGGATACTAGGCCGTCCAGAACTCGCCAAATTCATGGCAGCCTCTCATTATGCATACAACATACTGAAGATGCCAGGCCCGATAAGTGTCATGTCTGTCCCTGGCGACAAGAAGTATCTGCGCCGACAAGATCTACCAGGAAGCAGCAGCCGCAACAGATCGCAAATCACTTGCCGTTGAAGCTCCCGGGGCGAAGAAGAAGACCAAGTCCGGGAAGAGTTCTGATGCCCACTCCGGCAAGCGCACCTCTTCGGAGTGCTGCGCTACCGTCGAGGACGCACCATCGAACTCCACCGGCAAGTGTAAGAAGACAATGGCAGCTCCACCAGAGACCAAGAGGGTGTCCGCCAAGGAGGATGGCACTAGTGGTACCTTCACCATCAGTGCCACTCTCGACCCTCAATAGGAAAGTTCGCTCGTTGCTTTCCTGCGGGCGAATGTCAACGTATTTGCGTGGCAACCGTCTGACATCCCCGGTGTTTCCAGGAAAGTAATCAAGCACCATCTTGCCATCTGTCCTCATGCGCGGCCCGTCAAGAGAAAGTCAGGAAACAGGCAGTGGAGCGCCAAGAATTCATTGCAGAAGAAATCAAGAAATTGGAAGCAGCAGGCCTTGTCAGAGGAGTGCTCCATCCTACGTGGTTGGCCAATCCGGTAGTCGTGCGTAAGGCGAACGGGAAATGGAGGCTTTGTATCGACTTTACCGATGTCAATAAAGCTTGTCCCAAAGACCCATTTCCCTTGCCGCGCATCGACCAGATTGTTGACTCCACGGCCGGATGTGACTTGCTTTCATTTCTTGATGCATACTCAGGATACCATCAGATCTTCATGGCAGAAGAGGATGAGGAGAAGACCGCATTCATCACCCCATGTGGCACATACTTTTTCGTACGGATGCCCTTCGGTTTAAAGAATGCTGGTTCAACATTTGCGAGGGTAGTCCATGACGCTTTTGAGCCGCAAATGCACAGAAATGTGGAAGCCTACATGGATGACATAGTGGTCAAGAGCAAGGACAAGGCAACTCTAATTCAAGATTTAGACGAAACCTTTGCAAATCTGCGCAAGATCAACCTCAAGCTTAACCCCGAGAAGTGTGTGCTTGGAGTCCCTTCCGGCAAGCTTCTCGGGTTCTTCGTGTCTCAGCAGGGAATTGAAGTCAATCCCGACAAGATGAAGGCCATTAAGAAGATTGAAGCACCAAAGCACGTCAAGGATGTACGAAGGCTTGCCGGTTGCGTAGCTGCTCTCAGCAGGTTTATCTCTAGGTTTGTTGAGCGCGCCCTGCCGTTTTTCAAAATATTGAAGAAGGCAAGTCCAATGAAATGGACTCCGGAAGCGGAGGCTGCACTGCAGGACTTAAAGAGATACCTGTCCTCCACTCCAACACTTGTCGCACCTAAGCCACAAGAGAAGTTGCTGCTGTATATAGCGGCAACCAATCAAGTGGTTTGTGCTGCGTTAGTAGCAGAGAAGGAGGCAGATGATGAGCCAGCAACCACGGCAGATGCATCCAGCGACAAGCAAGGGGCTTCACCGACAAGCTCTGGTCCCGACAAAGATAGATCTGTGCAGGAGCGTGACAAGATGCAGAAAAGAATGGTGCAACGCCCAGTTTACTTTGTCAGTTCCCTTCTGCAGGGGGCTAGGTCAAGGTACTCTGGTGTGCAGAAATTGCTTTTCGGCCTTCTCATGGCCTCGAGAAAGCTGCGCTATTACTTCCAAGCACATGAGATCACAGTCGTCACTCGTTTTCCGCTGAAGAGGATACTGAAAAATCCAGAAGCAACATGCAGGATTGTCGAGTGGGCACTGGAACTATCAAGCTTTGGCCTCAAGTTTGAGAGCACTTCAACTATCCAAAGCAGAGCATTGGCAGAGTTCATAGCAGAGTGGACACCAACACAAGATGAAGAAATTCCAGAAACAAGCATCCCCGTCAAGGAAGCAAGCAAAGAGTGGCTGATGTACTTTGATGGTGCCTTCTCGCTGCAAGGCGCCGGTGCTGGCGTGCTGCTTGTCGCACCCACCGGAGAGCACCTCAAGTACGTAGTCCAGATGCACTTTCCCAAGGAGCAAGCAACGAACAATACAGCAGAGTATGAAGGCTTGCTTGCCGGTCTCAGGATCGCAGCAGACCTTGGGATCAAGAGGCTCATTGTCAGGGGTGACTCCCAGCTTGTCGTCCGCCAAGTGAACAAGAATTATCAGAGTCCGTTGATGGAAGCTGACGTTGATGAAGTGAGAAAGCTAGAAGAGCACTTTGACGGCCTACAGATGGAACATGTTCCAAGAACTCAGAACGACATTGACGATGGCCTGTCGAAGCGCGCCGCACTTAAGTTACCTGTGGAACCAGGGATCTTTATGCTCAAGCTGACTCAACCATCTGTAACGCCATCAACTAGACAGAGCAAGAAGAGGAAGTTGATTTCTGGTGACTATTTTTCGGCAGAGCTCCCTGAAGCCGCCGCCAAGAAGGTCCTTAGGATCAACACCAAAGGTGCTGAGGAGCAGTCTGCTCCGACAAGCCTTAGGGTTTGTTCCATTGAAGCAGACGCTCCCGAAAAGTTTTGCTCCGGCAAGCTTGCCGGGGAACGTCAAGCTCCGGCTGAGCCGCAGGTTCTTGTCGTAGAAGCGGATGTTCCCACAGTAGCAGATGTGCCTTTAGTCCTTGTTGTCGAGCCGCAAGCTCCAGCATGGGCACAACAGATTGTCCGTTTCCTTCAGACAGGAGAACTTCCTGAAGAGCAAGAAGAAGCGGAAAGAGTAGCCCGACAGTCAAGTATGTACCAGTTTGTCAACAACACACTTTACAGAAGAAGACTCAACGGCGTGAAATTGAAGTGTATTCACCGGGAAGACGGACAAAAGCTGTTGGCAAAAATACATGGAGGCATATGTGGTCACCACATTGGCGCAAGAGCACTTGCCGGCAAAGCGTTCCAGCAAGGTTTCTTTTGGCCGACAGCCCTCCAGGATGCAACTGCACAAGTAACCAAGTGTGAAGCGTGCCAGTTCCATTCCAAACAGATACACCAACCAGCTCAAGCTCTCCAGACGATACCTTTATCCTGGCCATTTTCGGTCTGGGGGCTCGACATCCTCGGCCCCTTTCCCCGAGCTGTCGGGGGCTTTGAGTACTTGTACATTGCAATCGACAAGTTCACAAAGTGGCCAGAAGTGGAAGCAGTGAGGAAGGTGACAACACAGTCAGCAGTCAAGTTCTTCAGGTCGATTGTTTGCCGCTTTGAGATCCCTAACAGGATCATCACCGACAATGGCACGCAATTCACGAGCCGCACCTTCATGCAGTACGTCCAAGATCTTGGCGCCAAGGTCTGCTTTGCTTCTGTTGCTCATCCGAGAAGCAACGGTCAAGCGGAGAGGGCGAATGCTGAAGTGCTGCGCGGGCTCAAGACCAGGACTTTTGACAGGCTACACAAGTGCAGAAAGAACTGGATCGAGGAGCTGCCGGTGGTTCTTTGGTCGATCAGGACGACGCCAAATCGAGCCACTGGCTAGATACCTTTCGCTCTAGTCTATGGAGCAGAGGCAGTTCTCCCCACGGAACTCGTATATGGGTCACCTCGAGTGCTCGCTTATGATGAGCTTGAGCAAGAGCAATTGCGACAAGATGACGCGCTGCTCCTTGAGGAGGACCGTGTTCAGGCTGCTGTACGAGCTGCTCGATACCAGCAAGCTTTGCGCCACTACCATAGCCGCAAAGTTAATGCTAGAAGTTTCGAGGAAGGCGACCTTGTTCTTCGGCGCGTTCAGTCCGCCAAGAATTCCAACAAGTTGACGCCAAAGTGGGAAGGCCCTTACCGGGTGAAACGAGTCACTAGGCCTGGCGCTGTCCGCCTTGAGACTGAAGATGGCATTCCGGTGAGCAACTCCTGGAACATTGAGCATCTTCGTAAGTTTCACCCATAGGGTGCGGTTGCCGGAACCCGTTCCGGCAACCACCTGTTGTACAAGTCTTGCCGATGTTGCATGTAATCCTTTGTACAAAGTCGGGCGCACACCCCGTGCATAAGTAAAGCTCATGTGCTCCGCACATCTTGTAAATTTCGTTGCTTTCTATTCTTTGCATGCCTTATCTGACACTTTGTGCAGCACCTACCCCCAGTAAGCAATAACGAGCCGTAAAGTTCCATATCTTTATTTTCTCTTCTTTCTTCTTCTCAAAAAGGAAAGGAAGGTTCCCTCGCCCAAAAGTTTGCCGGGGGAAAAGGAGAAGATAATGGTGTGGACCAGGCGTCGTTCAAGCAAGTTTTTTCCTTACCGGCCCGTTATTCCGTTGGACCGTTTCTAGCCCATGTTATCTTTCGGCCTTCTCAGAGCCCATTTATTCTTGGGCTCATTTCCAGCATTCGTTTACTTACGGTCCGTTACTGTCATTTTCTGCTTGTGGGCTAAATTCAGCCCGAGGTTACAGTCATCCCATTTGTGGACCGTTAATACGTTGGACCGTTTTCATAGCGTCATCAAATACGATCGATTAACGATGGCCCGTTACGGTCTGCCCCGAACAGGCGATTCCAACTCTAGCCCGTTTACGACCATAATGCGGTCTGTTATTGGCCCATGTTTGGCCAACCGATCATACGGCCCGTAGAAGGCCCATTGATGATACGACCCGTAGAAGGACCATTGTGTCTACGACCCGTATAAGGCCCATTGTTCTACGGCCTGTAGGAAGGAAATGGTAACTACAATAAATATGTAGCACATGGTTATTGTGGCTTTGTTTAAAAAATAGGTTCTTGCGTCCACTAGCAAACCGCAGAAAAAGAACTGCACTGACTACATGCAAAGAAATAAACAAGACAATATAAGGAAATAAATAAGCAAGCAACTTACGCTAGGCTATCATGGCTATTACACATATTATATCCACTGGGCATCAAAGTTCACCACCAGTACAAATATAGGGAACACAACAGCATATAAACGCTGCAGCAAAACAAGTCCAGAACTGAAACCACTTCAGAAGAGCTCAAGAAACAATATCCTGGGTACCCATAATGCTGGCAAGATGCTTAGCAAGCTTATTAACATTCTCTTGTTTGGCTCT
This sequence comes from Triticum aestivum, assembly GCF_018294505.1. NCBI lineage: Eukaryota > Viridiplantae > Streptophyta > Magnoliopsida > Poales > Poaceae > Triticum > Triticum aestivum. Next base: position 160,439,682 of record NC_057804.1, on the reverse strand, counting down.
TAAGTCCTCCAGCACTTGCTGTTGCACCAGAAAGTATGCATCTCAATTCTGCAGGGCCTTCCTTAGTCCTTCGGCTTCGTGTCACATAACATCTGATCGATGTCTTTCAACTTGAAGTTGAGACTCAAGAAGCTGAACTGATTCAGGCAACGAGTTCGAAGAGCTGGTGCCAGCAGTAGTAGCTAGTAACTCAAACACTACATCAAGACTGGACTTTCGGGTTGTCTCGGTGTCTTCAATATAGTTTTTATCAGCTTTCTTGGAGACCAACGGGGATGTCTCACTATCTTGAACCTTATCTACATTACTTCCTTTACCATTGCATAATGGGGGTACTCTTCTCCAATATTTTATCTGCGTTCCAAAAGAGAAACAAACAAACACATCACAGGTTTACAGTGTAGTATATGAAACTCATTTTGGTAAACTAGTTCAGTAGTAAGGTGGACAGGATAACAGCATGAAACAAACATATATCTATGTAGTATGGTCACTGTATGGTCTATATCATTCTAGTTTATGTTGCCAAATCAAGATAGATACAGTTCGAATCATATCTATTTAAGACAAAGCAGCATAAACAAAATATAAGTGTGGTAATCTACACAGCAATAACAACACTTGTAATGTGCATGGCATGAGAACATAACTGTTTATTCAATTGAAACTGAAATCAACATAGAGCAAGTTACAACAGCAAACATGTTAAAGAAACAGGTTTAAAACATACCTGTTGCGCCATTGGAGTTTCAATTGCATCCTTCAAATTTCAAATTAGTTGGTATGAGTAAATACAGTGATGCAAGAGCAAAGTATTATGAACCATAGCTACGGAACCTGACCTGAGAACAATTCTTCTTCTGCTTTAAGCGTTGACTTGGGGTTCAGAGTGGTGGTCCTCGTGCTTTGGGCACTACAGTTGCCTTACTAACTACTCGTGTTTGGGTGCTCTGTGGTGGATACGGTGTTGTGTCAACGAGAACTGGGTTACTATCTGCTAGGGTTGGGGTCAGAAGGGGTGTAGCTATTTCTCTGTCCAACTGGGTAGGGGTACAATCTGCATGAGTTTGGGTTATGTGTAGTGGGGCTGGTTCTTGGGCAAATACAACTTTGGTTCTATCTGCATCGACAGGTAGCACGATCTTTTGAAGACCGTGTTTTTACTCCACAGATACTGCCATCACCCCCTCCAATTGAAATGGCTGATAAACAAGAAAATTAATTGAATGTACAGACATTATAAGATAGACAGGTGCGATGGATAGTAGGGAAGAAAACAGGGCATGCAATAATTCACATTTATGTTGTCTAACCAAATAGAATAGCAGGACATAATTTCACATATATGATGGCTAATTAAATAGGATAGCGTGACACAATTTCACATGTATGATGGCTAACTAAACAGGATAGAATGACATACTTCAAAATATGATGACTATGTAAACAGGATGACATGATATAACTATATGATGTGTCTATTAAATTCGTTGGCATGCCATAAATCACAAACATGCCGTCGATGGAAACATGATGGCATGATATAATTCACGGATAGAATGACATAATTTAAAATATGATGACTATGTAAACAGGGTGAGATGATATAACTATATTATGTCTTTAGAAAATGGGTTGGCATGCCATAATTCAGGTACATGTTGTCTATGTAAACATCATGGCATGACATAATTCAAATATATGATTTACATACTTAGGAAGTGAGCAGAGGGCAATCGCATATATGATGTGTCAACTAAGGAGATGGCATTCAATATTGTGTATATAATGTAAAAACTAAGCATTGCAATACAACATATTCATGATATGAGTAATATAACCCTGCCAAGTTTGAGCATACACCTCAGGGTGATAATAGGACTGGTCATCTTCCTCTGAAACCTCCTCTGAAGGGCTATCTGTAACCAGCAAGATATCTGCTTCAGCAGGTAGCATTGTCTGCTCTGAAGACCTTGTTTTCACTCCAGATTTCTCCATCACCAATTCAAATGGCTGATGCACAGGAAGAGAAGTTGAATATACTAACATTGTCGACAAAAGCAATGAGAAATACAAAAAAAGGATGGCATGATATAATTCACATATATGACACTTGCCTAAACAACATGGCATTGCATAATTCACATATATAATGCCTTGCAACAAGATAACATTGCATAATTCACATATATAATGTCTTGCAACAAGAAGGCATTGCATAATTCACATATATGGTAGTTAGACACTAAACAGGTGGGATTCACACAAAGGATGTCTAAACTAAGCAAATGACATAGCAATGCAAGATACCATATGCACGATATGAGTAACATAACCCTGCCAAGTTAGAGCATGCACCTCGGGGGTGGGGGGAATATGACTGGTCATCTGTCTCTGAATCCTCCTCTGAGGAGCTATCGGTAACCAGCAAGACATGCGCTTTGTCAGATAGCATTGTTTGCTATGAAGACCTTATTTCCACTCCAGAGTTTTCCATGACCGTGCCGAATGGCTGATGCATAGGAAGAGTAATTGAATGTACTAAAATTGTTGACAAATTTAACATGTAATAAAAAATGATGGTATGATATAATTCACATATAAGATGACTGGCTAACCAGGGCGGCATTGCAAAATTCACATATATGATGCATGGCTAAACAAGATGGCATTGGATGATTCACATATACGATAAAGAAACTAAACGGATGGCATTGACACAAAGCATGTCTAAACTAAGCAGATGGCATCTTTATTGTATACAGTACGCAATGCAAGGCACCATATGCATGATATTACCAACATCAGCATGCCAAGTTAGAGCGAAGACCTCATGGGGTAAATAGGAGTGGTCTTCTCCTTCAGAATCCCCCTCAGAACAGTTAACCCCCTCTTGATTACAATCCGAAAATGGGTGGAGGGGGGCTGCCTTTTCACCCAACATGGAGCGACATCTGCATGAAATTTTATTGCCATGCAAGGCTCATCTCTTTTGCTCTACATGATCAGTTCCATTGTGTACAATAACTGGCATGCATAGGAATAAAACATAGTGAGATTATGTTTGGAGTGCATGCACAAATCCAGAGTGATGGTAGCAAACTATGGATAGACCCAAAACCAATGATAGCAGGCAATAATAGCTTTAGTTATAAAATACAGATAATGGCTCCTTTAATGTTTGTTTGCACCCAAGATGAAACTCATAGTAGACACCCGAGATTAACCAGATAGTAGACAGATAGTACTGATTGCTGCCCCAATATGTACCCCACAACCATTTAAAAACTCAAGTTTCAGCATTAGTTTGGACCTGACTCAGAGTCTAATAGGTGAACACGATGATAATGTAGCATGTCATCATATTAAGAAATGCATAACGTAAGCAGACTCGGAAGAGTGCGACCTCTCTTGTGGACCCGTGTAGTCCTCAAGGTCATCTTCTCAGTTGATGATGGTAATGCAGTTGTCATGGCTGCCGGCGGCGGGGAAGAAGATCTGAGGCGGCGAAAGAGAGTCTAGAGAGCGGATCCATGCTGTGGTGAACCCTTCCATCGTTGGAGCAGCTGAGCTGGGGTGGAACACAGCGCCGCAGGAGCAGGACAAACCACACAAGATTTTCTTTGACACATATCTGTAACAGAAGTAATTGAGTAAGTGCTTGTTTGAATTTGAGAATTCTAACAATGTAGGTATAGGAAACAGACAGAAATAGGATAGGAATGTACGTGCAAAACAGAGAATTTAAAAACATAGGATTTCTGCCAATTTGGGTGTTTGATTCACAAGAATTGGAAGATCACAGGATGCAAAAAAGCATGGTGAGATTAAGTCAAGCCACAAGAAAATGTACGGTTATAATGCCATTATGCTACTATCTCTTAGTCTTGTGCTTAATGAATAGGAATATGAAAAGGAGGACACGTGGAAATTAGAATTCCTATGGATTTTCTTTCAAGGAGACACTAAAGGAACAAATCCTACAGTTTTCCTTTGCTCCATTCCTTTGCACCAAATTCATGAAAAGTAGTACCATAGGAAACTTTCCAATTCCTATGTTTTTCATTCACTTTTCCTTCCAAGCACTGGTGATTCTAGTAGGCAGACTTGAGCAAGGAAAATCCTACACTAAAAAATGTTTTTGTGCAACTTCTATTACTTTGGACCCAGGCCACTGCCATACTAGCTCAACTTCCAGGCCCATCGATAACTGCACAGCTCAAACACGGAGAGATAAATAATGATGGCATTCAAGAGAGTCCATCACGGATAGCTAAGTTGGTTGGTACCTCACTGCTTTTCATATAGTGGGATAAAATAATCATATTTCACATTACTACGTGTGCTCAGTGGACAATATATATAACATGTAGAGTAAAAAAGAGATGCAACAAGTGTACAACCTCTTTGGCGAGGCCATGTCGATCTCAGCGTGATTGGGTTGGCCGGTGAGGATGCTCCGGGTGACTTGGCTGTCGGAGGAGGGGAATAAGATCTTAGGCATCTGGAGATGGAGCCCGAGGTACTGCTCCGCTGTGATGGAGGATTTCGTTGTTGCAGCATCTCCGGTGAGTTGTACGACGTCGAGGCTGAAGCAAGACAAGAGAGACAACATTAACCTGAGTGGAATTCTAATAGCATCTCCAATACATGACGTAAAATACATAACCACAAAGTGCTAGATGTAAAATACATCAGCTGCTCATCTCTGCACTTAACTGTCAAAACTGAATTTAACTGTCGAAACTGAACTTAACTGTCGAAACTGAATTTTGCTGTCGAAACTGAATTTTACCATCGAAACTGAATGCACTAGCAAGGTGAGGGTACATGTTAGTCGACTGACTTTTTCATCTCTTGTCAATCGATTTTGCAGCCGTTGGATACGAAATCAAGGGCCTACAGTTCATCTTCAACCTCCACCCCCTTGAGCCGACAACCACCATCGGCCAAACAGCAGCCCCCGCTGCCCGCGGCCGGCGGTGCACTGCCCCGCCCGCCCCAAAAACACTCCCCACCGCCGGTCCACCGCCCCCAAGGCCATCCCTCTAGGCCCCCCGTGCCGAGCTTTTTCTCCAGCGATCCCCACGCCACCGCCCCACCACCGCCGGTGACCACCGCCGGTGACCACCGCCCCCACCCTAAACCCTAAGATAGATAGTGGGGTACCTCTCCGGCGAGCCCCCCTCCCCGCTGCGGCTGGTTCTTACTTCACTCTGGCGAGCCCCCACCACCCCCTGAAAATCGACTGACCCAAAAGTTGATTCAGTCGACTGAAGTGTAGCTAAATCGAAGCAGCATCGCAAGCAAGACCAAGCGCGAGAGCAGCAGCACGAGTAGGAGCAATAACAAGAGCAGACCAGGCAGGGGACCGAGAGCGAGAGCAAAGCAGCAGCGTGAGCAGGAGCTAAGGCAGAAGCAGCTCCTACTGATGTGGACGTCACCGCCGAGGGAGCGGCACCATGGAGGAAGTGGCCGGCGACGCCGCCGTGGATGGAGCCGCGTCGTGTCAGCTTGGGACTGAGCGCAGGCAGCACCGTGAGATCGAATCAAGAAGAAAATACGGCGATAAGTGTAGAACCTCTTTGGTGGCGCCGATTAGGCCGCAACTTCATCCGAGGAAACGGTGATGATGATGCTCTTCCGGTGGTGCAGGTGAAGACGGCGGTGTGGGAATGGAGGTGGCACGAAAGACAAGGGAAACGTCGGGGCAGCAGTAACGCCCTCGATGCGTCTATATCTCCCACGTGTCGAAGCACGATTTAGAGGCATAACCGCATTGAAAGCAATGTCGCAAGTGAGGTAATCTTCGCACAACCCATGTAATACATAAGGGAAAAGATACATAGTTGGCTTACAGTCGCCACTTCACACAATACATAAATAAACATCCATCATCCAGATTACACTCAAGGTCCGACTACGGAACCAAAATAAAAGAAGACTACCCCAAATGCTACACAGATCCCCGATCGTCCCGACTGGGCACCTCTACTGATCATCTGGAAACGATACATAGTAACGACCAAGGGCCTCATCAAATTCCCACTTCAGCTCAGTAGCGCCATCAGCGCTAGTATCCTCGGCACCTGCATCTGTTTTTGTAGAATCTGTGAGTCACCAGGACTCAGCAATCTCACACCCGCAAGATCAAGACTATTTAAGCTCATAGGTAGGACAAGGGGTAATATGGTGGAGCTGCGGCAAGCACTAAGCATATATGGTGGATAACATACGCGAATGAGAGCGAGAAGAGAAGCAAGACATCGGTCGAGAAGCTAGAAGCGATCAAGAAGTGATCCTGAAACTACTTACGTCAAGCATAACACAAACCGTGTTCACTTCCCGGACTCCGCCGAGAAGAGACCATCACGGCTACACACTCGGTTGATGCATTTTAAAGAGGTCAAGTGTCAAGTTATCTACAACCGGACATTAACAAATTCCCATCTGCCTCATAACCGCGGGCACGACTTTCGAAAGATTATATACCCTGCAGGGGTGTCCCAACTCAGCCCATCACAAGCTCTCACGGTCAACGAAGGAATAGACCTTCTCCCGGGAAGACCCGATCAGTCTCGGAATCCCGGTTCGCAAAACATTTCAACAATGGTAAAACAAGACCAGCAAAGCCACCCGATGCGCCGACAAATCCCGATAGGAGTTGCGCATATCACGTTCTCAGGGCACACCGGATCGTCCAAACTTCCGGTAGGCCAGCCCAGAGTTGCCCCTGGTGGCCACCGGCGGTTGACAGGTTGGACCAACACTCACGACGAGCACTGGCCTAGGGGGGTAATAAAGATGACCCTTGGGCTCGCGAAAACCCAAGGGAAAAGGGTTTAGGTGGCAAATGGTAAAACCAAAGTTGGGCCTTGCTGGAGGAGTTTTATTCAAAGCGAACTGTTAAGGGGGTCCCATAAATCACCCAACCGTGTAAGGAACGCAAAATCAAGGAACATAACACCGGTATACGAAACTAGGGCGGCAAGAGTGGAACAAGTCACCAAGCATAAGGCCGAGCGTTCCACCCTTTACCAAGTATATAAGGTGCATTAATATAAACAGGAGATATTGTGATATCCCAAAGTAACCACGTTCCGACCTGGAACAAACTTCATCTTCACCTGCATCTAACAATGCTATAAGAGGGGCTGAGCAAAAGCAGTGACATAGCCAATCAATGGTTGCTAGGACAGGATGGTTAGAGGTTTATCATGGCAATAGGTAGGCATGGTAAACAAAGGCAGGTAGGGCTAACATAGCGAAAGAGCGAGTACTAGCAAGCAAAGATAGTAATGATTTCGAAGGTATGATCATCTTGCCTGCAAGGTTCTCAGAGTTGTCGAAGGCTGGATCCTCGTTAGCATACTCAACAGGTTCCTCGTGCACGTACTCATCTCCCGGCTCTACCCAAAGCAAGAACACAAGCAAGGAACCACAATAAATCACGGTGCAATGCGCAAGCAACATGATGCAATACATGTCATGATATGCGAGATGTGATATGCAATGCATATGCGTGCTTCGGAAGGAAAGATGATGAACAAGGCATCAACTTGGCAAACAAAGTATGCCGCTGGAAAGATGAGATGATTTCGGTTGAAATCGATATAAAGGTCACCGGAAACGGATGCACGGTTTGCAAATGGCAAGCAAGACAAGTATGGCACAAAGCTGCGATTAACAGCGCGATGCTACTTAGCATGCAACAAGAAACTATGCTACAGCACCCCAACATAAAAACAAAGCATATGGCGATCATCTACAGGAGATGCTTTACAAAAGAGGAACACTAAGCTACGGCTAAATCACATCATAACAGGTTCAAACAAGCATGGAGAAAGTGCAAAAAAATATCAGGCTGGACATGGCATAAACAGAAGCACGAAGCAATGTTCAGAGCAGGTTATCAACATGCTACAGGAACTTATAATAGCAAAATAAGACATGGCATGAATCTACTCAAAGCATAGATCAAAAGTCCCTTACTGACCATAAGCCAAAAAGGATTAGGAAATATGATGGCACCCACGTAAACATAACAAGTATCGTCAACAGATTTCAGCAAACAAAGCATGGCATTGAAATAATTATGAAGGCACCTTCGCGAGCTCGATGCACTCACTACAGAGCACCCAATGATAAACTAAGCATAAATCCATTAAGAACACATGACATAGAAGCTATACATGGCAAGAAACAACATCATAGCATACCCGGACCAACTACAACAACCTTCGCCAAATTGAATAACATGTAAACAATCTGCCAGGAAACATTTTGAAGCAAAAGTAGAGCATGAAAATGACATGCTAGACTACTCCATAATTGCAAACAGGACCATGGATGGATAGAGAAAAACCATGTTTTCAAAACACCCTTACTGAAGTATCTGAAATTATGCATGGATTTCTCTGTAGCAACATGTTTACATGGCATCAAAATTACAGAAGAACAGGAACTAAAATCAGCATTAACACGAAGCCTAGTTTGCATGCTTGTTCTAGTCACCACATTGATCACAAAAATACATGGTAAGCACCTCTGTAAAGAAGACATAGCCTAGTTAAAAACACATTTAGGGACCAAGTCCATAGGATGCACACATCAATCATGGCAAAAATGACAAAAGAGCTCGTGCTGATAAGATTCTGAAACTAACAATATGAATCCCTCTTCCAACAGCATTTAGGGCATCAAGATGACCTCAAATGCAAATGATTCAATGGAATGAAATGATGTACTCTTCGGGGCGAACAATTTGACATATTACACGCCCAAAACGGAGCTACGGATGCGAAGATGTGATGCGATGAAGATGCAACAAAAATATCACAGATAATGACTTAGACGATTTCGGGGCTCGGGGAAAGTCAACCTTGTCTCTCTCCCAGATCGGATCTGGCCGGACGAGGCTCGCCGGAGATCGCGGTTCGCCGGAGCAGGGGCGTCGCCGGAGCTTGGGAAGCCGGAGGACGGGCGGAGATGGGCCGGGGCGGACGGATCCGGCCGGATCCG
>NC_057804.1:160418219-160430386 GCF_018294505.1 Triticum aestivum | reverse complement strand
CGGGCCGGCTGCGGGGGCTGGCGCGGGCGAATGGCGGCGTGCCACGTGGTGGCGGCGGGGCGACCCGGACGTGTCCGGCTGCGGCCAGACGTGTCCGGTGGAGGCGGGGACGAATCTGCTAGGGTTTCGTCCGGAAATTCGGAGGGGAAGGCATATTTATAGGTAGAGGGAGCTAGGAGTGTCCAAATGAGGTGTAGTTTTCGCCCACACGATCGTGATCGAACGAACGAGAGCATGGAGGGGATTTAGATGGGTTATTGGGCTGCTTTGGAGGGGTGTTGGGCTGCAACACCAAAGAGGCCTTTGCGGATATGCGGATAACCGTTGGAGTACCAAACGAGCTCCAAATGACCCGAAACTTGACAGGTGGTCTACCGGTGCTATACCAGGGCCACTTGGCAAGGCTCGGTCCATTCCGAGAACGTTCAACACCCGCACACGAAAAGAGACAAGAGGGGTGCGCCGGTGCATGTGGGAGTGTCGGATTGCAAAACGGACAACGGGGAAAATGCTCAGATGCATGAGACGAATACGTATGCAAATGAGATGCACATGATGACATGATATGATATGCATGACATGAATAAAATGAAAAACAAAAGACAAACCCAACAACGGAGGAAATATCATATCACATAGCTGAAACTGGCAAGAGTTGCAGTTACAAAGATGGAAAGTTACATCTGGGGTGTTACAACACTCCACCACTACAAGAGGATCTCGTCCCGAGATCTAGGACTGAAAGAACTCCGGATATTCCGAACGGAGGTGATCCTCGCGCTCCCAGGTGGCTTCTCGATCGGAATGGTGTGACCACTTCACTTTCAGGAATTTGATTGACTTGTTGCGAGTCTTGCGCTCGGTTTCTTCGAGAATAGCAACGGGGTGCTCATGATAAGAAAGATCTTCTTGGAGGTCGATCTCTTCGAAGTTGATAGTGCGCTCAGGAGTCTTGAAGCACTTGCGAAGCTGTGACACGTGAAACACATCGTGCACGTTCGCAAAGTTGGATGGAAGCTCAAGTTGATAGGCGAGATCGCCTCTTTTGCCAATGATCTTGAAAGGTCCCACGTATCTAGGGGCAAGCTTCCCTTTGATACTGAGGCGACGAGTGCCTTTCATTGGAGAGACGCGGAGATAGACATGGTCTTTGATTTCAAAAGCCAAGTCACGGTGCTTGCTATCATAGTAAGTCTTCTGTCGCGATTGCGCGGCTTTGAGATTCTCACGAATGACTTTGCACATTTCTTCGGCTTCTGTGATCAAGTCGTTGCCAAGAAGTTGGCATTCACCTGTCTCAGACCAATTGAGAGGAGTACGGCACTTTCTGCCATAGAGAATTTCGAATGGGGCCTTGGCCGAACTCGCTTGGAAGCTGTTGTTGTAAGAGAAATCGGCATATCGAAGACAATCTTACCACTTCATACCGAAAGAGATGACACAAGCCCTGAGCATATCTTCAAGGATTTGATTGACTCGCTCGACTTGGCCACTTGTTTGAGGATGGAAAGCTGTGCTGAAACGAATGTTGGAACCCATGGCCGTCTGAAAGGAGTCCCAAAACTTAGAAGTGAAGATGCTTCCACGATCTAAAGATATCAATTGAGGAATGCCGTGCAAGGAGACAATTCTGGAGGTGTATAGCTCTGCCAGCTGAGCTGCTGTGATAGATTCTTTGATAGGAAGAAAATGAGCCACTTTGGTAAGCTTGTCAATGACAACGAAGATAGCATCATTTCCACGCTTGGACTTAGGAAAACCAGTCACGAAGTCCATATCGATATGGTCAAACTTCCATTCCGGAATAGCAAGATGTTGAAGGAGGCCAGCTGGTCAATGGTGTTCTGCTTTCACTCTTCTGCAGACATCACATTCATTCACGAATTGAGCAATCTCTCGCTTCATTCGAGTCCACCAATATGACTGCTTGAGGTCATGGTACATCTTTGTACTTCCAGGATGAATGGATAGGTGGGAATTGTGTGCCTCATTCATGATGACTTTTCTCAGATCACCCTTTGGAACCACAATTCGATCCTTGAAGAAAAGAGTATCTTTGTCATCCAAGCGATAACACTTGTATTTGGGAATGCCCTTGTCAATACCACGTTTCACCTTCTTCACCATGGTATCAAGGAGTTGTGCCTCACGAATTTGATCTTCCAATGTAGGAGAGACTATGAGGTTGGCAAGAAAGCCTTGAGGAACAACTTGAAGATTCAGCTTGCGGAAGGCTTCACAAAGATCCGGTTGAAACGGCTTGAGAATTAGACTGTTGCAATAAGCCTTTCTGCTCAGAGCATCTGCAATCACATTCGCCTTGCCAGGAGTATATTCAATACTCGGATTGTACTCCTGAATCATTTCGACCCATCGAGTTTGCCTAAGATTAAGGTTGGGTCGAGTGAAGATATACTTGAGGCTCTTGTGATCCGTGAAAATGTCCACTTGCCTTCCCAATAAGAGATGTCTCCACGTTATCAATGCATGGACAACTGCCGCCAACTCAAGATCGTGAGTGGGGTAGTTCTTTTTGTTGGGCTTCAGCTGACAAGAGGTATAGGCCACAACTTGCTTCTCTTGCATCAACACAGCACCGAGACCTTGAAGGGAAGCATCACAGAATACTTCGAATGGCTTGGATTCATCAGGAGGAGTCAAAACAGGAGTTGTGACTAGCTTCTCTTTGAGGGTGTTGAAAGCGACGTCGCACTCAGGCGTCCAGACATACTTGACATGCTTCTGGAGGAGGTTGGAAAGAGGCTTTGCAATCTTAGAGAAGTTCTCAACGAATCTTCGGCAATAGCTTGCAAGACCAAGAAAACTGCGGAGCTGTTTAACATTCTGAGGAGGTTCCCAATTCAGAACAGCAGAAACCTTTGCGGGATTAACAGCAATGCCCTTGGCAGAGATGATATGGCCAAGATAAAGAACTTCATCAAGCCAGAACTCACATTTGGAAAACTTCGCATAGAATTGATGCTCTCTGAGCTTGTCGAGCACCAATCGCAAATGTTTGGCATGATCCTGCTTATTCTTGGAGAAGACCAAAATATCATCGAGATACACTAGAACAAATTCATTGGTGTAGGGGTTGAAGGTAAAGTTCATCATGCGAGAGAACGTTGGAGGAGCATTGACAAGGCCGAAAGACATGACAGTATATTCATAAGAACCATAGCTTGTTCTGAATGCTGTCTTGGGAATATCTTCTTCACGAATGCGAATCTGATGATAACCCATACGAAGGTCAAGCTTGGAGAATACTTTAGCCCCTTTGAGTTGCTCAAAAAGCTCATTGATGTTGGGAAGTGGATACTTGTTCTTGATTGTCTTCTTGTTCAATGGACGGTAATCGACGCAAAGTTGGTCCGTGCCATCCTTCTTCTGGACAAAAAGAACTCCACAACCCCATGGGGAAGAACTTGGTCTGATCAAACCCAGACGCTCTTGTTCATCGATCTGCTTCTTCAATTCCTTCAGCTCCTTGGGTCCAAGCTTGTATGGACGCTTGCAAACGGGTTCCGTTCCAGGTTCAAGATCAATAACGAACTCGACTGGCCAATGAGGAGGCATACCCGGAAGCTCTTCTGGAAAGACATCTTGGTACTCACAAATGACTGGAATTTGAGAAATAGCATCCAATTCGCCCTTCTCATTGAGAGAAAACAACCGAATGGTTTCATCACGACTGGCATAGATGATAACATCCTCAGAAGGGTGTGTCAATTGAATCTGCCTGGCCGCACAATCAAGCTGAGCCTTGTGCTTAGAAAGCCAGTCCATCCCAAGAATTAGATCAATATCAGAGTCGCCAAGGACAACCGGAGAAGACAGAAATTTATAGTCGCCCATCTTGATGGAAACTTCCGGAACCATGGAGCTTGCGTTCATGAATTTACCCGGAGAGACAATTGATAACGGTCTAGGCAAATCTTGAAAAACCATCTCATGCTTAGATGAAAAAGGTCTTGAGATGAAACTATGCGATGCACCAGTATCAAATAAAACTTTTGCAGGAATATCATTAACTGGAAGATTACCGATAATCACATCTGAAGAATCCTCTGCCTGAGCTGCATTCAACATGTTCACCTTAGCAAACTTGGAATTATGCTTGACCACTGCATTGCTTGAAGATCTCACAGGAGGAGGAGGAGGAAGGCACCTTTGATTTAAGCATTTGTTTGCGTAGTGACCTTTCTGCTGGCACTTGTTGCAAGTCACTTCTGAGAGCGGACGGTGATAAGGAGCACTTGATCTTGGAGCTTGAGACTGAGACTTGTTCTGATAGCTTGGGTTGGGTGGGTGGGAAGATCCACGAGCACCTGAGTTCTTCTGTTGGTAAGGCTGACGAAACGGAGGAGGAGGAAGATAAAACTTCTGCTGCTTAGCTGCCACTAGTGAGGAAGAAGAAGATTGCACTGCATCTCTGATTCTCTTCTTAAAGGCCTCACACTTGAGCTGAGCACTTTCTTGCTTGAGTGCCATATTGTAGAATTGATCAAACTGAGTAGGCTCAATGAGAATGAGAGCTAACTGCAGATCCTCTCTAAGGCCACCTCTGAATTGATAGATCATACTCTTCTCATCTGGAACATCTTGCTTAGCAAAGCGAGCAAGTTTCTGAAACTGCTTGTTGCATTCGTACGCTGACATGTTGCCTTGCTTGAGATTGTGGAACTCCTCACGCTTGCTCTCAACAACACTGGTAGGAATATGGTGAGCTTTAAAGTCCCGACAGAAATCAGTCCAAGTAATCACTCGACCACCTCTGGAATCCTTGTATTGCTGGAACCAATCAGCTGCCTGATCCTCGAGCTGAAAAGAAGCGAACTTGACATAGTCCTCAGGCCTGACATTGCTGCATTCAAAATGATTGTTGATACCCACGAGCCAATCATCGGCGTCTGTGGCCTCGGCACAGTAGCTGAAAGACTTCGGCTGGTTGAGGGTAGGAAACTGGGGCTGATGATTGAACTGCCCTTGACCTTGATTCCCTTGGTTGCCTTGGCCTTGGTTGCGCTCTTGCATGAGCTGGATCATCATCTGAGCATGGGCGTTAGAGGCTGCCATCAAAGCTTGCCATGCCTCCGGAGGCGGAGGTGGAGGTGGAGGGTTCGCCTGACTCCCATCATTGCGTTCCGGATTCAGACGCGTTGGCGGAGCCATCCTGAAGAGGGTGACATCCGTTAGCATCTTGATAGACAGATAGACAAGTTGAATCAATCGGATAGATATTGCAACATATAGTCTTCACAATAAACATTCGAACATGGATGAACGAATGAATTCCAAAGTAAACATCACACTTCCAATAAGGTGAGAAGCCACTTGATAAGAGATTGATGAATGAAATAAACAAGGTACGACTGGAACAAATACGTGGTAAGGATTACCCAATCAAAAACCAAATATCTGCGGGAAGAAATGCTAGAGTTACTTTAATCCCACCTATAAATTCCCGAAATTTTCCGGTTATGCAATCAGGTGTTGGGGATATAGGGGAAGCACAATATCTCACCCAAACTAACAATCCCTACATCCAGCTGTATCCATCCGTCAACACATAACCAAGAAACCTTCGGAAATCGTGTAACTCAACCTTCGAAAAGCATCCGTTATACGAGTTATGGCAATACTCCCGAGCTCGCCCCAGTACTGGGTTATCGGGGTTATCTCACCAACAACTGCATAAAAGAGATTTTCGATGTCGGCAAATCTCAGGTATTCCAGAACTGCAACGATAAAATTGTGACGACAACACCTCGGAGCTCAACTCCCCGGGACACTGCCACAACCCCTAAATGTCAGGAGGCACCAAGAACAATGTTCTCATCACAAAACCATCGGAACGATTCCAAGATAACCGCGTGATCCTAAAAATAATTTAGAGTAATTTGAGAAGAGGATAGTCAAAACATCTACGTCAGGAGACCTCACCAGAGCGACGAAGGGACTGAGGAGTAAAAAGAATCCTACTCTCCGATATATATAATCCTAAGACTCAAAAGAATTTTGTTCTAGACTCAACATCGCCAGCAAACAACCAAGCAGGGGGCTCCTAAGTCGGGGATGGCTCTGATTACCAACTTGTAACGCCCTCGATGCGGCTATATCTCCCACGTGTCGAAGCACGACTTAGAGGCATAACCGCATTGAAAGCAATGTTGCAAGTAAGGTAATCTTCGCACAACCCATGTAATACATAAGGGAAAAGATACATAGTTGGCTTACAGTCGCCACTTCACACAATACATAAATAAACATCCATCATCCAGATTACACTCAAGGTCCGACTACGGAACCAAAATAAAAGAAGACTACCCCAAATGCTACACAGATCCCCGATCGTCCTGACTGGGCACCTCTACTGATCATCTGGAAATGATACATAGTAACGACCAAGGGCCTCATCAAATTCCCACTTCAGCTCAGTAGCGCCATCAGCGCCAGTATCCTCGGCACCTGCATCTGTTTTGGTAGAATCTGTGAGTCACGAGGACTCAGCAATCTCACACCCGCGAGATCAAGACTATTTAAGCTCATAGGTAGGACAAGGGGTAATATGGTGGAGCTGCGGCAAGCACTAAGCATATATGGTGGCTAACATACGCGAATGAGAGCGAGAAGAGAAGCAACGCATCGGTCGAGAAGCTAGAAGCGATCAAGAAGTGATCCTGAAAGTACTTACATCAAGCATAACACAAACCGTGTTCACTTCCCGGACTCCGCCGAGAAGAGACCATCACGGCTACACACTCGGTTGATGCATTTTAAAGAGGTCAAGTGTCAAGTTATCTACAACCGGACATTAACAAATTCCCATATGCCTCATAACCGCGGGCACGGCTTTTGAAAGATTATATACCCTGCAGGGGTGTCCCAACTCAGCCCATCACAAGCTCTCACGGTCAACGAAGGAATAGACCTTCTCCCGGGAAGACCCGATCAGTCTTGGAATCCCGGTTCGCAAAACATTTCGACAATGGTAAAACAAGACCAGCAAAGGCACCCGATGCGCCGACAAATCCCGATAGGAGTTGCGCATATCACGTTCTCAGGGCACACCGGATCGTCCAAACTTCCGGTAGGCCAGCCCAGAGTTGCCCCTGGTGACCACCGGCGGTTGACAGGTTGGACCAACACTCACGACGAGCACTGGCCCAGGGGGGTAATAAAGATGACCCTTGGGCTCACGAAAACC
This sequence comes from Triticum aestivum, assembly GCF_018294505.1. Classification (NCBI taxonomy): domain Eukaryota; kingdom Viridiplantae; phylum Streptophyta; class Magnoliopsida; order Poales; family Poaceae; genus Triticum; species Triticum aestivum. Next base: position 160,423,179 of record NC_057804.1, on the reverse strand, counting down.
CAAGGGAAAAGGGCTTAGGTGGCAAATGGTAAAACCAAAGTTGGGCCTTGCTGGAGGAGTTTTATTCAAAGCGAACTGTTAAGGGGGTCCCATAAATCACCCAACCGTGTAAGGAACGCAAAATCAAGGAACAAAGCACCAGTATACGGAACTAGGGCGGCAAGAGTGGAACAAGTCACCAAGCATAAGGCCGAGCCTTCCACCCTTTACCAAGTATATAAGGTGCATTAATATAAACAGGAGATATTGTGATATCCCAAAGTAACCACGTTCTGACCTGGAACAAACTTCATCTTCACCTTCAGCTAACAATGCTATAAGAGGGGCTGAGCAAAAGCGGTGACATAGCCAATCAATGGTTGCTAGGACAGGATGGTTAGAGGTTTATCATGGCAATAGGTAGGCATGGTAAACAAAGGCAGGTAGGGCTAACATAGCGAAAGAGCGAGTACTAGCAAGCAAAGATAGTAATGATTTCAAAGGTATGATCATCTTGCCTGCAAGGTTCTCAGAGTTGTCGAAGGCTGGATCCTCGTTAGCATACTCAACAGGTTCCTCGTGCACGTACTCGTCTCCCGGCTCTACCCAAAGCAAGAACACAAGCAAGGAACCACAATAAATCACGGTGCAATGCACAAGCAACATGATGCAATACATGTCATGATATGCGAGATGTGATATGCAATGCATATGCGTGCTTCGGAAGGAAAGATGATGAACAAGTCATCAACTTGGCAAACCAAGTATGCCTCTGGAAAGATGAGATGATTTCGGTTGAAATCGATATAAAGATCACCGAAAATGGATGCACGGTTTGCAAATGGCAAGCAAGACAAGTAGGGCACAAAGCTGCGATTAACAGCGCAATGCTACTTAGCATGCAACAAGAAACTATGCTACAGCACCCCAACATAAAAACAAAGCATATGGAGATCATATATAGGATATGCTTTACAAAATAGGAACACTGAGCTACGGCTAAATCACATTATAACAGGTTCAAACAAGCATGGAGAAAGTGCAAAAAAATATCAGGCTGGACTTGGCATAAACAGCAGCACGAAGCAATGTTCAGAGCAGGTTATCAACATGCTACAGGAACTTATAATAGCAAAATAAGACATGGAATGAATCTACTCAAAGCATAGATCAAAAGTCCCTTACTGACCATAAGCTAAAAAGGATCAGAAAATATGATGGCACCCACGTAAACATAGCAAGTTTCGTCAACAGATTTCAGCAAACAAAGCATGGCATTGAAATAATTATGAAGGCACCTTCGCGAGCTCGATGCACTCACTACAGAGCACCCCATGATAAACTAAGCATACATCCATCAAGAAGACATGACATAGAAGCTACACATGGCAAGAAACAAACATCATATGTTAGGACCCCGACTCGATGCCACATAGGTCTAGCATGTAACACCTCATATCACTTTGCGGCCTCACGCACGGTATTCCCACGGGTGTCGCCTTACCTTTGCCCGGGACCGTTTGCGTCTTTTGGCACACGTATATGATAGTGTCGCTAGCACCCATATGATAAGGAGCCCGGGCTGACATGGCTAGTCGTAAACCCAAAGTGGCACAGACTTACAGGGACAGGCATCCATGACCCTGCATCGAACGTGTCGGTCATCAGCGAGTGAATCCAGGCTGTAGCACTGGGCTAGCAGGACTCCGGTGAACCGGGCTGTAGCGGGCTAACAGGACTCCGGTATTCATCGCGTGACATTTCCCCGAAGGGACAGACACAGGAACGAAGAAGGACACATGCCGGCCAGCCTAAGTGTTCCGGAGCAGTAGAAATCTACCATGGCTCAGTGGAAACACTAGGAGACATTTCCCGGTAAGAGAGGCTACTAAAGATAAACAACTAGATGGTCAGATCCCACACATACCAAGCATTTCAATAACATACACACAATATGCTCGATATGTGCAATACAACATGGCATCACAAAATGACTCTAGGACTCAAGTAGTTTATTCAATAGGCTCCGAGGAGCGAGATATTACAAACATGGGTCTCATGACCCAACACTCAGAGCATACAAGTCAAAGCACAAGCGGAAGCTATCATGTCTGAGTACAGACATCTATAAATGAAAAAGGCTGAGAAGCCTGACTATCTATCAGATCCTGCCGAGGGCACAAGATCGTAGCTGAGGTATCAAGCTAAACGTCGAAGTCCACGCGGAACTACTAGCGAGACTGAAGTCTCTCTGGAAAACATAAAATAGGCAAACGTGAGTACAAATGTACCCAGCAAGACTTACATCAGAACTAACTACATATGCATCATTTTCAACAAGGGGATGGTGGGGTTTAACTGCAGCAAGCCAGCTTTGACTCGGTGGCTATCCTAAACTACTACTGCAAGCGACTCTTATGAGGTGGCGCACACGAGTCCACATATTCACCATATCAATACACCACTATGGATCCGCTTCCGTCTCCCTACGAGAACGCCATCCATAGCACTCACGCTTATCTTGCGTATTTTAGAGTATCCACTTTCACTTGTCTATGAACTGATATAAGCAACCCAGAAGTCCTTTACCGCGGACACGGCTATTCAAATAGATGATGTTAACCCTGCAGGGGTGTACTTCTTCACACACGCTCTCACCACTTACCGCCGTTTACACGACATGTACTCGGCAACCTTCAAGCGGAAGCCCAACGTGGGTGTCGGCCACGGCCTGCCTAAACACTCAAGTCTCTAGTCCAGGTTTATCGCCTATTCGGGTTCCATCCATGAGGAGATCCGGCCGGAGTTTCGCTCACAGCCCCAAACGATGTGTACAGGGTTCCGTGACACCAAACGGGTGCCCGGTTTACCCGGCCACGTGCCTACCGCATCACAGCCCACCCCTACGGTCAGCGCTGTCCACGGCCTCCAGCATACTACAAACACCAGAAACTACTTGCAACTCCTGGACAGAGGACAAGGGTGATCAAGAAGCCGAGAGGGTCCATTGGTTTCGGGCCCAATGCGTGGTAGTATCTGAATCATGGATCACAAACACAGAACTCAGTTCCTGAGGACGGCTGCAATGAGACAACCCACCATGTACTCCTACATGGCCTCTCACCGCTACCTTTACCAAATCGTGTTCACACACTTAGCTCACACACAGTAGGACATGTTCACACACCTCTGATTCATCTCCGATGAATCAGACCTGACTCAACTCTAAGAAGTAGCAGGCATGACAAACAAACATGAATGAGTAGGCACAACAGGGCTCAAACAACTCCTACTCATGCTAGTGGGTTTCATCTATTTACTGTGGAATGACAGGTCATGCAAAGGATAAAGGGGGTTCAGCTACCGCAGCAAGTAACAGATGAATCGTTGTTGTCCTAATGCAGTAAAAGAGAGCAGGAGCGAGAGAGTGGGATTGTATCGGAATGAACAAGGGGGTTTTGCTTGCCTGGCACTTCTGAAGATAATATAGCTCTTCATCGGTGTCATCGATCACATCGTCGGTACACGTCTATCGAGAGGGGACAATTACCGGCAAATACAGAAAAACACGATCAATGCAATGCACAATATGATGCATGCTATGACATGGCAAAAACGAATGTGTTTTGAGCTAATGCAACTAAAACCAGATTAAATGAAGTTGGTTTGAATATAAAATTCAAATTTAAACTCCATATGTGATTATTCAAATGCCATTTAATTGATTTGTGCTAAACAGCAGCTATAAGTTGTTCTATCATGCATGAAAATGGTACAGATGGATTCCTTGAATTTTTCTGATAATTTTTCATATATAAATTATTTAATTTGGATTACGGTTGAATTTCTATGAATTTTAGAAGTTTTAGGCATTTTCTGGAATTTCCTGAATATTTAGAATTAAAATAATTCCAGAAAATGAATTATGGCGTCAGCATGACCTCATGCTGACCTCAGCAGGTCAACGGGCGGTCCAGGTCAAACCTGACGTGTGGGGTCCACACGTCAGTGACACAGGGGCTAATCCCGCGTTGACCCGGGCTTTGACCCGCTACGGGGCCCACTGTCGGTGCCACGGGGTTAGTTTAACAGGGTCATTAGTGCTAATTAGGCGTGCCACGTCGGCAGTCGCCGGAGTTCGGCCGGCGACGACCAAAACTGCGGCGGGAGCTCGCCGGAGTGGCGCTGCGAGCGGTTTTGGGCCAAGCCAAGGGCACCAGAGGGTTGCCCTTGCTTGCGTGCATCCAAAGGAGGCATGCGGGAGGCGCGGGGTGGCCGGAGCTCGCCGGAGTGGAGGCCGCGGCGGCTGCCGGAGCTGGGGTTTGGCCAGAGCGAGGTTACGGAGCGCTAGGGGGCTGGCTGAGGGGCTATGCGGACTCCTGGGGCAGCTAGGAGCACGCTAGGCCCGTCGGACTGGCTGCAACAGCACGTCAGTGCCATGCCCGGCGTCCATGGCGGACGGCGGCGCTCGGTACGGTGGCTAGCATGGCTACTGCACGGGAAACCAACGGGGAGAGAGGGGAAACGTAGCAGGGACTCACGGGGATGACGAGGAACGCTCGGCGAGGTCGGAGACGGTCCGGAGCCGGCGAATTTGACGAAGATGGCCGGCGTGTCTGAGGTAGAAGACGACGGCGATGGCGGCGATGCAAGGCTTCCGGAGGGCTGTGGATCGGTGGGGAGGCAGAGGGAGGACCGGCGGAGCTTCCTGGGGCGTCGGCGAGGCTAGGGGTGGCCGGTGGCCATGGGTACGGCGACGATGACGGCGAGTTCCGCTCGGTGGTGTGCGCGGGAGGGAGGCAGAGGAGGGAACGGGGTCCAGGGGAAGAGAGAGGCGGTCGAGGGGGTCGAGGCGTCTCCGTGGCGTCGCGAGGGAGTCGGGGAGGCTGCCACGGCGAAGCAGGAGGTGGCCGGAGCTCTTCGGGCGCGCGCCACGCCTCGCCTCTGCCTACTGGCAGAGGAAGAAGAGGACAAGGGGGGA
>NC_057804.1:160408362-160417958 GCF_018294505.1 Triticum aestivum | reverse complement strand
CCGTGGCGTCGCGAGGGAGTCGGGGAGGCTGCCACGGCGAAGCAGGAGGTGGCCGGAGCTCTTCGGGCGCGCGCCACGCCTTGCCTCTGCCTACTGGCAGAGGAAAAAGAGGACAAGGGGGGAGGTGGGCTGGGCCGGCTGGGGGGGCTGCACAGGGGGGGCTGGGCCAGCACAGGTGAGCGCCAGGTAGTTCCTTCTCTCTTTTTATTTTTTTCTGTTCTGTTTCCCTTTTTATTTTATTTTGCCACTGTTTTCAAATTCAAAATAATTTCATACAGTGCCAAAACATTCTGAAATATTTTATGTTACCTCTCTGGACTATTCCAAAAGTACATAAAACATTTCAAAGCATTTGAAAATATATTCATTATATATTATGAATATATCCCCAAATTCAAATAGATTATTGATTTAAATTCAGAGACCAAATAATTCCTTAAAAATATTCCAGAATTTTGGTTTGATATATAACTCTTGCCAAAATTCACAAAACTATTTTTAGGGCAAATTGGATTCACAGAATGCAATTTAAAGGGTGCTTGCCCTTCTTTTAATTAGGGTTTTGAGGCTTCTGAATTCCTCAGTTCAAATTTCATTTGAATTTAAACATGATGCAGCAACCAAGCTAGTCCAAGGCCAGGGTAAAGCTAGGGATGTGACAACTCACCCCCACTAAACAAGAGTCTCGTCTCGAGATTCAAGCGTAGGGTAGGATGAAGGGGAAACGGAAACTAGTACAATCTTCACGATCCAGGTTGCACTTCAAATGAACGTTGATTTGAACACCATCTTTGCCTTGTCGTCTTGCTCTGAGAACTTCAGCTAATCATGACAAGAAGAGGAAAGGAAAACCCTAGAACAATCAATCTTCGAGAAGACCGAACAACTTAGGATCAACTCATGGAATGAGACATAGCAACATCTCTCGAGCTGAGAGGCGAAGCACACATCCATAGGAATGGAGTGAAGCAAATGACGAAGGTTCACTAGGTAGACAACAATTTCACGCTTAAGAAGGTGGTAAACGATTGTCAACGTAGCGAGGAGTTGAGTTGCCATGATACCACGAAGAAACATCCTGGAGGAGGGTGATTCATAGATTATTACCCTAAGTGGCAAAGAGAATTACCTTTGATCCAGAGATCATTGAAACTCTTTATACCAGCCTAAGGCAATCACAAGCGATCATTTGGAGGGGGTCGGTAGAATGGCATACTCAGACTTGGATGATGTGAATTACCTTGTTGAAGACAACGCAATGGATGAATTTGCTTATCACCGGAAATGGAAGAGACCCATGGTAGAATGGCACATTGGCGGCGCAAGCTGGGAACAAAATGCAAATGATGGGAATGATTCTGGTAACTGAGGAAGAACCCAACAATAAAGAGTGGATTCACTGGTTGAAAAGGTCAAAGCATTGCCGAGGAAACTGAGAGGAATCCTAGTTAGAGCCGATGGTAACACGTAGCGCTTGTACGTGCTTTCAAGAACTTGAGCATTTCCACAATCATCAAGGTTTTACCAACATCCGTGTCAAGGGTCCGGTAACACAACTTACTACCATGATGAATGGTGATGGAGGATGCAGATGCAAAGGAAGATAACATCATCTCAGATTTCACCCTTGACGGGGCCAAGGAGATAGAATCTGGATGATCGACCGAGAGACATTTAGCACTCCGCTTCTAATGTTCTCCTTGATGTGCTAGTGTATCCCATTCATTGAAATGGTTTGGTATCTAGAACATCAAGTAAAGGACGGACTTCGGGAACACAAAAATCCATAGGGGCAACTAGGGAGTAAATCCTACGAAATCCCTATGGGGAGGTGGCCAACTTCTTCAATCAAGATACTACAATAATAGGTCTTCCGGCTGGGTGTGTTGGCCATGACATCCACTTTACCGGTTATAGAGGGACCAATATTATAGTTCTTGGGAAAGGTTCCAAACCATCATATCTGCCTGAGATTCAGATCTAGTTGGTGTCAGGATATTCCAGACTCATCGAGTCTAGAAAGAAAAATGAAAGTTTGCAACACAAATCGACGAGATGACGTTGCGAGATTCTCGGGGAATGAACTACGATAGTAAGCTCCAAAACATGAGCTGGTTCTGCTACACACATGTGAACACGCTGTCCCAGACAAGCATGACCACATAGTAGTCTTATAATAAAACACTACCGAGTTCAGGAGGGGGAACCATCAACGAGGGTATCGAAGTCCTTACATAAGTCCGGATTAGCTCTTATGAAGAAACTCCTTCTCCTTGAACAAATCAATCAGTGGCTTGGTGTGCTAGGGGTACATATAGATTGAAGGTTGCAAGTCTTCAAACCACAGCATTCTTCGCACGTGTGCATGACTGATTTGGAATGATTCCAAAGAAAGCAACATTGACTTTCTCGAATCCACGGCGGCAACTTGCATCAGATGCACATGAATTAAAGGAAGTCACTACCTTCATCCAAACATATGCTTCATGAGCTAGCATAAAGAAATGCTTTCAAAAGTTTCCAACACTAGCTTAATGTTCAACAAAATCATGGAGGAGACAATGATGTTGTCGATGGGCTCAACAGCAATTCATCTGGGTTTCCTTATCACTGGACTTCCACCATCATGCGAACACGGTGATAGCATTGGTCAGACCCAAAAGATATAATGGTGTATGCTCGAGGGATCAACCACGAGTAAGACAACATTACGAGCATCGTTGGTACTGATTTGACTTGACGATGGCCCACACTCAAATCAAAGGATTGATAAGACAATAGGTCCAGCAACTGATCACAGGGACCAATCGATGAAGATATCATCTTTCTTCAACACACACTACACAAGAATATCCCTTTGGAACGAACTAAGTCAGACAAGCTTTTATCTTCCAACTCTCCAAGTTGTTGTCTAGCTTAACCAACTAGCTCAGGGATATCTAACACCGATTCTTGGAGAGAAGGTGGTTCATAAGAAACCAACTTGATCACGAGCTCAACATAACGGTCAGGTGACGACCTGGTGATACTTCCGAGAAGACATTCAAAAAATCACGAACCACCGGTATGTTACTAAGCTCGAGAACAATCTCGCTTTTGAGGGCAAGACGATATGATCAAATGAGTGAGGACTTGACAAGATCCTAACTCATCAATCGAAGGGTGCACCAAATTAAGGACTAGGTAGCACGATCAGTCTTAGAAGGATGATTCAAAAACCAACATGCTAAGATTGAAATTATTATCCTTTAACTACCAAGCAACGAGGTTGCTGGGTGTATTGATTTCACACATCACAATTCATTTGTCGGTATTCCGGTTGCATCAACACGATGGCCGAGGAATGACTAATGATGGTGAGAGGTATTACTACGTCAAAATTCATGAGAGTTGGTGCAGTTCTTATGACAATTCTGACATAATGGAGGTAATACTCCAAGGTAGAACAGAACCAAAAGCTGGATTGGCATTTGATCTGCGGAATACAACTACTTTGACCCAATCCTAGATATGGATGAGGTACTGGAGTTTGTTTCTCCAAGTCATTCATGACAGAATGGCTTGACGGACCACAAGGGTAATAGGCATCGATAAACGAACGCACACATACTCTTGACTATCAATTGATAGACGAGGGTCAGTAGACAACTAAAGAGGGACAACTCAAAGGAACATATAACTTTCTGAGTTGTGGATGCATAGATTAGTATGTCGATCCAAGTTCAACATAATTCTTCCGGATAACCCATGCAGAAAGGTTGAGCTGGCAGAGTCACAATATAGCATGGAGAACTCTTAGAGGGCCTGTTGTGATCTTTTGATCCAACAAACTTCTGCCATAATGGTTCATGGTATTTGGAAGAACGATATACCACGGACCTCGAGGACTATCGCAAAGGTTACTAATATACTAAAGGAACTAGCAACACTATCAACATGATGTAAGTAGGGTGAATATCGGGTTTAAGAACCCAGGAATAGAATACCTACTAACTAAATGGCATCGCGGGATGCTTTCGATAATGACGGCCAGAATCATCACACTGGGAACACAAAACATTGCTAGATTACTAGGTGACTCCCTAAAACACCTAGAGTCATAATAGTAACTCCAACATAATGTCAAGGCAATAGAATACCTCAACTCAACAATTGGTGTGATTGAGCTGGCATAAAGGAACATCGAAACCAGAGGGAAAGGATTTTGCAAATGCATCAGACTATTTAGAAACCTGGAATGACTCGGACAGCATAACGGCTGTAAATGCTCAGAAAAGATTTGAGACATTCACAAAAATGGCGGCATAACCACTCAGAAGCACAATATCAAGGTCTCGAGATCAATAATTAACATACAGAAGTAATAGGAACTGAAACGAGGCTTAAGTCCAACAATCTATAAGTCTACGGATTAGTAACACGTGATCCTAATAGAAAGAAGAGATAGCCTAGTTCTTAATCCCCGTAGAAGAGAAGATGATGACTCAGATCAGAAGGCCATGAGGTATAAGGAGTAAAAAGAGCCTTACGTTCCATCCCACAATCAATTCCCTTATATAACTAAAGAATTTCTAGACTCAACTTCGACCAGTTTGGCTTGGTAATCCTACAGGCAGTCAAGCTCTGATACCAACGCTGTCAGGACCCCGACTCGATGCCACATAGGTCTAGCATGTAACACCTCATATCACTTTGCGGCCTCACGCACGGTATTCCCACGGGTGTCGCCTTACCTTTGCCCGGGACCGTTTGCGTCTTTTGGCACACGTATATGATAGTGTCGCTAGCACCCATATGATAAGGAGCCCGGGCTGACATGGCTAGTCGTAAACCCAAAGTGGCACAGACTTACAGGGACAGGCATCCATGACCCAGCATCGAACGTGTCGGTCATCAGCGAGTGAATCCAGGCTGTAGCACTGGGCTAGCAGGACTCCGGTAAACCGGGCTGTAGCGGGCTAACAGGACTCCGGTATTCATCGCGTGACATTTCCCCGAAGGGACAGACACAGGAACGAAGAAGGACACATGCCGGCCAGCCTAAGTGTTCCGGAGCAGTAGCAAGCTACCATGGCTCAGTGGAAACACTAGGAGACATTTCCCGGTAAGAGAGGCTACTAAAGATAAACAACTAGATGGTCAGATCCCACACATACCAAGCATTTCAATAACATACACACAATATGCTCGATATGTGCAATACAACATGGCATCACAAAATGACTCTACGACTCAAGTAGTTTATTCAATAGGCTCCGAGGAGCGAGATATTACAAACATGGGTCTCATGACCCAACACTCAGAGCATACAAGTCAAAGCACAAGCAGAAGCTATCATGTCTGAGTACAGACATCTATAAATGAAAAAGGCTGAGAAGCCTGACTATCTATCAGATCCCGCCGAGGGCACAAGATCGTAGCTGAGGTATCAAGCTAAACGTCGAAGTCCACGCGGAACTACTAGCGAGACTGAAGTCTCTCTGCAAAACATAAAATAGGCAAACGTGAGTACAAATGTACCCAGCAAGACTTACATCAGAACTAACTACATATGCATCATTTTCAACAAGGGGATGGTGGGGTTTAACTGCAGCAAGCCAGCTTTGACTCGGTGGCTATCCTAAACTACTACTGCAAGCGACTCTTATGAGGTGGCGCACACGAGTCCACATATTCACCATATCAATACACCACTATGGATCCGCTTCCGTCTCCCTACGAGAACGCCATCCATAGCACTCACGCTTATCTTGCGTATTTTAGAGTATCCACTTTCACTTGTCTATGAACTGATATAAGCAACCCAGAAGTCCTTTACCGCGGACACGGCTATTCGAATAGATGATGTTAACCCTGCAGGGGTGTACTTCTTCACACGCGCTCTCACCACTTACCGCCGTTTACACGACATGTACTCGGCAACCTTCAAGCGGAAGCCCAACGTGGGTGTCGGCCACGGCCTGCCTAAACACTCAAGTCTCTAGTCCAGGTTTATCGCCTATTCGGGTTCCATCCATGAGGAGATCCGGCCGGAGTTTCGCTCACAGCCCCAAACGATGTGTACAGGGTTCCGTGACACCAAACGGGTGCCCGGTTTACCCGGCCACGTGCCTACCGCATGACAGCCCACCCCTACGGTCCACGGCCTCCAGCATACTACAAACACCAGAAACTACTTGCAACTCCTGGACAGAGGACAAGGGTGATCAAGAAGCCGAGAGGGTCCATTGGTTTCGGGCCCAATGCGTGGTAGTATCTGAATCATGGATCACAAACACAGAACTCAGTTCCTAAGGACGGCTGCAATGAGACAACCCACCATATACTCCTACATGGCCTCTCACCGCTACCTTTACCAAATCGTGTTCACACAGTTAGCTCACACACAGTAGGACATGTTCACACACCTCTGATTCATCTCCGATGAATCAGACCTGACTCAACTCTAAGCAGTAGCAGGCATGACAAACAAACATGAATGAGTAGGCACAACAGGGCTCAAACAACTCCTACTCATGCTAGTGGGTTTCATCTATTTACTGTGGAATGACAGGTCATGCAAAGGATAAAGGGGGTTCAGCTACCGCAGCAAGTAACAGATGAATCATTGTTGTCCTAATGCAGTAAAAGAGAGCAGGAGCGAGAGAGTGGGATTGTATCGGAATGAACAAGGGGGTTTTGCTTGCCTGGCACTTCTGAAGATAATATAGCTCTTCATCGGTGTCATCGATCACATCGTCGGTACACGTCTATCGAGAGGGGACAATTACCGGCAAATACAGAAAAACACGATCAATGCAATGCAAAATATGATGCATGCTATGACATGGAAAAAACGAATGTGTTTTGAGCTAATGCAACTAAAACCAGATTAAATGAAGTTGGTTTGAATATAAAATTCAAATTTAAACTCCATATGTGATTATTCAAATGCCATTTAATTGATTTGTGCTAAACAACAGCTATAAGTTGTTCTATCATGCATGAAAATGGTACAGATGGATTCCTTGAATTTTTCTGATAATTTTTCATATATAAATTATTTAATTTGGAGTTACGGTTGAATTTCTATGAATTTTAGAAGTTTTAGGCATTTTCTGGAATTTCCTGAATATTTAGAATTAAAATAATTCCATAAAATGAATTATGGCGTCAGCATGACCTCATGCTGACCTCAGCAGGTCAACGGGCGGTCCAGGTCAAACCTGACGTGTGGGGTCCACACGTCAGTGACACGGGGGCTAATCCCGCGTTGACCCGGGCTTTGACCCGCTACGGGGCCCACTGTCGGTGCCACGGGGTTAGTTTAACAGGGTCATTAGTGCTAATTAGGCGTGCCACGTCGGCAGTCGCCGGAGTTCGGCCGGCGACGACCAAAACTGCGGCGGGAGCTCGCCGGAGTGGCGCTGCGAGCGGTTTTGGGCCAAGCCAAGGGCACCAGAGGGTTGCCCTTGCTTGCGCGCATCCAAAGGAGGCATGCGGGAGGCGCGGGGTGGTCGGAGCTCGCCGGAGTGGAGGCCGCGGCGGCTGCCGGAGCTCGGGTTTGGCCGGAGCGAGGTTACGGAGCGCTAGGGGGCTGGCTGAGGGGCTATGCGGACTCCTGGGGCAGCTAGGAGCACGCTAGGCCCGTCGGACTGGCCGCAACAGCATGTTAGTGCCATGCCCGGCATCCATGGCGGACGGCGCGCTCGGTACGGTGGCTAGCATGGCTACTGCACGGGAAACCAACAGGGAGAGAGGGGAAACGTAGCAGGGACTCACGGGGATGACGAGGAACGCTCGGCGAGGTCGGAGACGGTCCGGAGCCGGCGAATTTGACGAAGATGGCCGGCGGGTCTGAGGTAGAAGACGACGGCGATGGCGGCGATGCAAGGCTTCCGGAGGGCTGTGGATCGGTGGGGAGGCAGAGGGAGGACCGGCGGAGCTTCCTGGGGCGTCGGCGAGGCTAGGGGTGGCCGGTGGCCATGGGTACGGCGACGATGACGGCGAGTTCCGCTCGGTGGTGTGCGCGGGAGGGAGGCAGAGGAGGGAACGGGGTCCAGGGGAAGAGAGAGGCGGTCGAGGGGGTCGAGGCGTCTCCGTGGCGTCGCGAGGGAGTCGGGGAGGCTGCCACGGCGAAGCAGGAGGTGGCCGGAGCTCTTCGGGCGCGCGCCACGCCTCGCCTCTGCCTACTGGCAGAGGAAGAAGAGGACAAGGGGGGAGGTGGGCTGGGCCGGCTGGGGGGGCTTCACAGGGGGGGGGGGCTGGGCCAGCATAGGTGAGCGCCAGGTAGTTCCTTCTCTCTTTTTATTTTTTTCTGTTCTGTTTCCCTTTTTATTTTATTTTGCCACTGTTTTCAAATTCAAAATAATTTCATACAGTGCCAAAACATTCTGAAATATTTTATGTTACCTCTCTGGACTATTCCAAAAGTACATAAAACATTTCAAAGCATTTGAAAATATATTCATTATATATTATGAATATATCCCCAAATTCAAATAGATTATTGATTTAAATTCAGAGACCAAATAATTCCTTAAAAATATTCCAGAATTTTGGTTTGATATATAACTCTTGCCAAAATTCACAAAACTATTTTTAGGGCAAATTGGATTCACAGAATGCAATTTAAAGGGTGCTTGCCCTTCTTTTAATTAGGGTTTTGAGGCTTCTGAATTCCTCAGTTCAAATTTCATTTGAATTTAAACATGATGCAGCAACCAAGCTAGTCCAAGGCCAGGGTAAAGCTAGGGATGTGACATCATAGCATAACCGGACCAACTACAACAACCTCGGCCAAATTGAATAACATGTAAACAATCTGCCAGGAAACATTTTGAAGCAAAAGTAGAGAACAAAAATGACATGCTAGACTACTCCATAATTGCAACCAGGACCATGGATGGATATATAAAAACCATGTTTTCAAAACACCCTTACTGAAGTATCTCAAATTATGCATGGATTTTTCTGTAGCAACATGTTTCATGGCATCAAAATTACAGCAGAACGGGAACTAAAATCAGCATTAACACGAAGCCTAGTTTGCATGCTTGTGATAGTCACCACATTGATCAAAAAATACATGGTAAGCACCTCTGTAAAGAAGACATATCCTAGTTCAAAACACATTTAGGGACCAAGTCCATAGGATGCATACATCAATCATGGCAAAAATGACAAAAAAGCTCGTGCTGATAAGATTCTGAAACTAACAATATGAAGCCCTCTTCCAACAGCATTTCGGGCATCAAGATGACCTCAAATGCAAAAGATGCAATGGGGTGAAATGATGTACTCTTCGAGACAAACAATTTTACATATTACACGCCCAAAACGGAGCTACGGATGCGAAGATGTGACGCGATAAAGATGCAACAAAAATATCACAGATAATGACTTAGACGATTTCGGGGCTTGGGGAAAGTCACCCTTGTCTCTCTCCCAGATCGGATCTGGCCGGACGAGGCTCGCCGGAGATCGCGGTTCACCGGAGCAGGAGCATCGCCGGAGCTTGGGAAGCCGGAGGACGGGCGGAGAGGGGCCGGGGCGGACGGATCCGGCCGGATCCGGCGCCGGCGGCGTCGGCGGAGGCGGGGCTGGGCGGCGGAGCG
>NC_057804.1:160273422-160407385 GCF_018294505.1 Triticum aestivum | reverse complement strand
CTCCTTGGAGGTGGAGGACGGGGTCGTTGAACCGGCGAGACGACGAGATCGATGATGGATCCTCATCCGGTACGGTGGATGAGGGATGTCAAGGTGTTGCTGTGGACAACGTCGTCGGGGAAGAGGCTCCGGTTGGTTGGCTGACGGAGAAGGGTGTGGGGCTTCGTCGTGGGTTTTCACGGCCTCGGTGTACGAATGGGTGGGCGGGTGGGATGGGAGTGGGGAACCATGGCTTAGGGACGCGCTTGTCCGAAATGTGGGGTAAGTTACAAAAGTGCCCCCACCGATTTGAGGCGGTTCTTTTGGTTTAGGGGTACCACGGGCATTACGCGTGTCGGGATTTCATAGGAGTGGGAGTTTTCACGCGCGTTGTAATTTTGGAATAGCAAGGCGTGGGTTGAGATGGAGGGAATTGTCGGAGCACAACGAGACAAAGATATATCTCAAATATTTCGGGCTAACAAGGCATGGGTTGAAGAGGTGGGAGTTTTGCAGCACGATAGACAGAGAAGCTAGCTTTAAATTTTGGCATAACAAGGCACGGCTTGAAATTTCGGGAGAACAAGCTTAACGTGTACCCAAAAAAAAGAAAATTTGCACATCAACACGCACAACACACACACAAACACCATTTATACTAGAGTAAGGTACACGTGCATTGCACGCATGAGATTTGGCAACCAAATTATGAATAAATACCACATTATAGCATGTAAGCCTTGAGTCATTTCATTCAAAATCATCTAATTTTTATAAGAAAGCTAATCTATTTTAAGATTCATGGAATTGTGCGTTGTAAGACATAAAGTAAAAACAAATAACAGCAAATCATGTATAAAAACATTTGGGCAATTCTGATACGGAAGATTCTAGAACAAAGAAGAAGTGCTTGTGTTTTGATGTTTGTGCATTATGCTTAAGTTCAACCATGGAGTCTTCTAGATTATACATGTGGCGAAATCTGGTGGAATTTAGATGATATCCAACGGCCAGTAGTGCTCAAATTTGCCATCTCTGGACCATCGGATTCGCCTCATCCAACGACCATCTTTCAAAGTTAAAGTTACATGCACACAATATAAAAAATATAATATAATATAATATAATATATATATAGGGGTATATATATAGATATGTGATGCGAAAGCCACCCATCATCTCCAATTCGAATAGTGTGTCCATGCACGGATGCGACGTGGCCAAACGATGCCTGCCATCGGTATCTCAAATTCAAATCAGTCTGACCTTGTTCAATGTGTATACATTACGACATGCTCATTTCCAAACCACACCATGCAGATCTCCGTTATATTCATGCATGCATGGGTTTCAAACATCACGATCTCTTATTCAAATATTTGAATTCAACTTTACATTGATTATGACCTCACCTAGTCTTTTACACCCACACAGTCGTCTTCTCTTTCTAATTGTACCACTAACTTTCTCTCGTGCATGCATGCACACACACCACCAGTCGGCATTATCCATCGCACACATGCAATCTGTTTCTTCAGGTGGGTCTCTGATAACCCACAAGTGTAGGGGATCGCAACAACTTTCGAGGGTAAAGTATTCAACCCAAATTTATTGATTCGACACAAGGGGAGCCAAAGAATATTCTGAGTATTAGCAGTTGAGTTGTCAATTCAACCACACCTGGATAACTTAGTATCTGCAGCAAAGTATTTAGTAGCAAAGTGGTATGATAATAAAGGTAACAGTAGCAAAAGTAAAAGATAAATGTTTTTGGTTTTTTGTAGTAGTTGTAACAGTAGCAACGGAAAAGTAAATAAGCGAAGAACAATATATGAAAAGCTCATAGGCAATGGATCAGTGATGGATAATTATGCCGATGCGATTCCTCATGTAATAGCTATAACATAGGGTGACATAGAACTAGCTCCAGTTCATCAATGTAATGTAGGCATGTATTCCGTAAATAGTCATACGTGCTTATGGAAAAGAACTTGCATGACATCTTTTGTCCTACCCTCCCGTGGCAGCGGGGTCCTAGCGGAAACTAAGGGATATTAAGGCCTCCTTTTAATAGAGAACCGGAACAAAGCATTAGCACATAGTGAATACATGAACTCCTCAAACTACGGTCATCACCGAGAAGTATCCCGATTATTGTCACTTCGGGGTTGTCGGATCATAACACATAATAGGTGACTATAGACTTGCAAGATAGGATCAAGAACACACATATATTCATGAAAACATAATAGGTTCAGATCTGAAATCATGGCACTCGGGCCCTAGTGACAAGCATTAAGCATAGCAAAGTCATAGCAACATCAATCTCAGAACATAGTGGATACTAGGGATCAAACCCTAACAAAACTAACTTGATTACATGGTAAATCTCATCCAACCCATCACCGTCCAGCAAGCCTACGATGGAATTACTCACGCACGGCGGTGAGCATCATGAAATTGGTGATGGAGGATGGTTGATGATGACGACGGCGACGAATCCCCCTCTCGGAGCCCCGAACGGACTCCAGATCAGCCCTCCCGAGAGAGATTAGGGCTTGGCGCGGCTCCGTGTCGTAAAACGCGATGAAACTTTCTCTCTGATTTTTTTCTCCCCGAACGTGAATATATGGAGTTGGAGTTGAGGTCGGTGGAGGTCCAGGGGGCCCACGAGATAGGGGGCGCGCCCTACAGGGGGGGCGCCCCCTGTCTCGTGGACAGGCCCTGGGCCCCCTGGTGTATTTCTTCGCCCAGAAATTCTTATTAATTCCAAAAGTGCCTCCGTGGATTTTCAGGACATTCCGAGAACTTTTCTTTTCTACACATAAAACAACATCATGGCAGTTCTGCTGAAAACAGCGTCAGTCCGGGTTAGTTTCATTCAAATCATGCAAGTTAGAGTCCAAAACAAGGGCAAAAGTGTTTGGAAAAGTAGATACGTTGGAGACGTATCAACTCCCCCAAGCTTAAACCTTTGCTTGTCCTCAAGCAATTCAGTTGATAAACTGAAAGTGATAAAGAAAAACTTTTACAAACTCTGTTTGCTCTTGTTGTTGTAAACATGAAAAGCCAGCATTCAAGTTTCAGCAAATATTATGAACTAACCATACTCACAATAACACTTAGGTCTCACAATTACTCATATCAATAGCATAATCAGCTAGCGAGCCATAATAATAAAACTCGGATGACAACACTTTCTCAAAATAATCATAACATGATATAACAAAATGGTATCTCGCTAGCCCTTTCTGAGACCGCAAAACATAAATGCAGAGCACCTTTAAAGATCAAGGACTGACTAAACATTGTAATTCATGGTAAAAGAGATCCAGTCAAGTCATACCCAATATAAACCAATAGTAATGAATGCAAATGACAGTGTGCTCTCCAGCGGGTGCTTTTAATAAGAAGGGTGATGACTCAACATAAAAGTAAATAGATAGGCCCTTCGCAGAGGGAAGCAGGGATTTGTAGAGGTGCCAGAGCTCGATTTTAAAATAGAGATTGAATAACATTTTGAGCGGCATACTTTCGCTGTCAACGCAACAACTATGAGATGGCTGTATCTTCCATACTACATGCATTATAGGCAGTTCCCAAACAGAATGGTAAAGGTTTATACTCCCCCAACCACCAACAAGCATCAATCCATGGCTTGCTCGAAACAACGAGTGCCTCCAACTAACAACAGCCCTGGGGGAGTTTTGTTTAATTATTTTGATTTGCTTTGATCTTTTTGGATCATGGGACTGGGCATCCCGGTTACCGGCCCTTTCTCGTGAATGAGGAGCGGAGTCCACTCCTCTTGAGAATAACCCACCTAGCATGGAAGATATAGGCAGCCCTAGTTGTAACATGAGCTGCTCGAGCATACAAAACAGAATTTCATTTGAAGGTTTGGAGTTTGGCACATACAAATTTACTTGGAACGACAGGTAAATACCGCATATAGGAAGGTATAGTGGACTCATATGGAACAACTTTGGGGTTTAAGGAGTTTGGATGCACAAGCAGTATTCCCGCTTAGTACAGGTGAAGGCTAGCAAAAGATTGGGAAGCGACCAACTAAGAGAGCGACAACAGTCGTAAACATGCATTAAAATTAATTTACACCGAGTACAAGCATGAGTAGGATATAATCTACCATGAACATAAATATCATGATGGCTATGTCGATTTGGTTCAACTACATGCGTGAACATGTGCCAAGTCGAGTCACTCAATTCATTTAAAGGAGGATACCATACCATCATACCACACCATAATCATTTTAATAGCATGTTGGCACGCAAGGTAAACCATTATAACTCAAAGCTAATCAAGCATGGCACAAGCAACTATAATCTCTAAATGTCATTGCAAATATGTTTACTTCACAATAGCTGACTCAGGAATGATGAATCATCATATTACAAAAACAAAAGAGGTCGAGTTCACACCAGCTTTTCTCATCCCAATAAGTCCATCATATATCGTCATTATTGCCTTTCACTTACACAATCGAATGATGTGTATAATAATAAGAGTGCACGTGCATTGGACTAAGCTGGAATCTGGAGCATTTAACTCAAAAGAGAAGACAAGTAATATGGGCTCTAAGTTAAATAAACAATTATGCATAATAAGAGCCACTAAGCATTTTCAATATGGTCTTCTCGACCCCCAAAAGAAAGAAAAAAAATCAAACTATTTACATGGGAAAGCTCCCAACAAGTAAAAGAAGAACGAGAAATCTTTTTGGCTTTTCATTTTAATAAATGCATAGAATTTAAACTAACTATTTTTTTTGGTTTTCCTTAAGTTTATCAAACACACAAGAAGAAAACTAGAAAAAGAAATTTAAACTAGCATGGATAATACAATGAAAGAGTGTGAGCACCGACGACTAGTGTGTGAACATGAATGTAAAGTCGGTGAGAAATACGTACTCCCCCAAGCTTAGGCTTTTGGCCTAAGTTGGTCTATACCAAGACCGCCTGGCTGATATCCATAAGTGAAACTGGGGTTGTACTGAGATGCAGCGGCAACCGCCTCCTGAGCTGCAGCGTGTTGGCGAGCTGTTTCCACTCCCCTCTCGTATTCAGCTGCTTCCTCCCTGGTGACAACATATCTTCCTCTTGCCTGATAATCAAAAAGGTAGGGAGCAGGAAGAGTAACAGGGACGACGTTGTGTCTATCATAGATTAGTCGATAATGGAGGAATTGTACATTCCTCTCAAGAAAATGATGATTAAACATAGCTTCTTTATCCAAATAAACAGGAGGTAAAATCATATCCCCCTCTCGTGGGGCTATATTAAGATAATTAGCCACACGGGTTGCATAAATTCCTCCAAATAAATATCCATTTCTACTATTATTCTGCAACCTACGTGCAACTATTGCCCCCAAGTTATAACCTTTATAACCTGACAACAGCACTCTTGAGGACACACAGATCAGGGACACACATGTGACATGCTTCGTCTTTACCGTTAATGCATCTACCAATAAAGAGAGCAAAATAATGTATAGCAGGAAAATGAATGCTCCCTATGGTAGCTTGTGCTATGTCCCTAGATTCTCCCATAGTAATACTAGCAAGAAAATCTCTAAATTCAGATTTGCGAGGATCATTAATATTACCCCACTGCGGAGTTTGCAAGCAGTTGTGAAATCCTCTAAATCCATGGTATAAGATGTATCATAAATATCAAACATGACACTAGGAGAATTACGCGTACAGTATATTGGAACCTCCGCACAAAGAAATCAGTCAATTGATAGTATGAGGACACTTATCTTGTAAGAAGTCCTCCAGCTCGGCATTACGCACATACGCGTCAAATTCCTCCTTGAAGCCTGCTTCGACCATAAAATCATCGGATGGCCACTCACAAGCTCGTACATTTGCGTCCCTTCGGCAATTCAACATCTTGCTCACGTATAGCAATCCTTGGCCCTTTCTTTGCCGAGGAACCACCTTGGTACATTCTTCTAAGCATAATTCTTTTTCTGAAAATTTCTGAAATTTTAGTAACTTCAAAATAAAAGTGAATAAAACTAAACAAGATTGATAGCAACTACTCCTACAAGTGCCTAGAGCCTATATCATGCATTGGAATTGCTTGGGACCTCAAAAATTTAACATGCAAGCTCAAGAACATGGTCACCTATGCAGCAAAAATTTGCAATGAATAAAGCACTAGAACAAAAACTAATTGGACCAATGGAGGAGTCACATACCAAGCAACAATCTCCCAAAGCAGTTTTGTGAATGGAGCTTTGAGCAAGGAGATCGAAAATCGCAACAAAACGAGCTAGAACTCGTGCTTGAGCTGGATGGGGATTTTTTTGGGTAGAAGATGAAGTGTGTGGGTGCTGGCATAAGTGGAGGGGGCCACCAGGGCCCACGAGACAGGGGGCGCGCCCTATAGGGGGGGCGCCCTCCACTCTCGTGGCCTGGTGCTTGCCCCTCCTGCAGTGTTTTCAGTGCCTAAAATCCTCAAATATTCCAGAAAAAATCATACTAAATTTGCAGGGCATTTGGAGCACTTTTATTTTCGGACTATTTTTTATTGCACGGATAATTCAGAAAACAGACAGATAATACTATTTTTGCTTTATTTATTCTAAATAACAGAAAGTAAAAAGAGGGTACAGAAGGTTGTGCCTTCTAGTTTCATCCATCTCATGATCATCAAAATGAATCCACTAACAAGGTTGATCAAGTCTTGTTAACAAACTCATTCCGAATAACACGGAACCGGAGAAATTTCGAATAACACTAAGTTACCTCAACGGGGATATGAAAATCCCCAACAATAAGAATATCATACTTTTTCTTGACAGTAGGGAGAGGAAATTCAAAACCTCCAAAAATGATAGTTGGAACTTTTTCAATAGAATTGATGCTATGAACTTGAGATTGTTTCCTCGGAAAGTGTACCGTATGCTCATTACCATTAACATGAAAAGTGACATTACCTTTGTTGCAATCAATAACAGCCCCTGCAGTATTAAGAAAAGGTCTACCAAGGATAATAGACATACTATCGTCCTCGGGAATATCAAGAATAACAAAGTCCATTAAGATAGTGACATTTGCAACCACAACAGGCACATCCTCACAAATACCAACAGGTATAGCAGTTGATTTATCAGCCATTTGCAAAGATATTTCAGTAGGTGTCAACTTATTCAATTCAAGTCTACGATATAAAGAGAGAGGCATAACACTAACACCGGCTCCAAGATCACATAAAGCAGTTCTAACATAATTTCTTTTAATAGAGCATGGTATAGTTGGCACACCCGGATCTCCAAGTTTCTTTGGTATTCCACCCTTAAAAGTGTAATTAGCAAGCATGGTGGAAATTTCAGCTTCCGGTATCTTTCTTTTATTTGTAATGATATCCTTCATATACTTAGCATAAGGATTTACTTTCAGCATATCAGTTAAGCGCATACGTAAGAAAATAGGTCTAATTATTTCAGCAAAGCGCTCAAAATTGATTCTTTGATTCTGGGTTATCAAGATCAACAGCAGGTTCAATCTCTACATCATTGTTTTTGCTAGGTTGAGCATCAACATGAACATTATCATTAACATTATCACTAGGTTCATGTTTCATCACGCTGATTGAGTTTTAGCATCCAAAAATAGAAATATCATTGGATTCTCAGGTGCGTCTACAGTAGGTTCACTAGAAGCATGCAAAGTTCTATCGTTTTTCTTCTTCTTCTTTTTAGAAGAACTAGGTGCCTCTAAATTATTTCTCTGAGAATCTTTCTCGATTCTTTTAGGGTGGCCTTCAGGATACAAAGGTTCCTGAGTCATTCTACCAGTTCTAGTAGCCACTCTAACAACAAAGTCATTTTTATTATTTAATTCATCAAGCAAATCATTCTGAGATTTAGGTACTTGCTCGGCTTGAGTAGCAATCATAGAAGCATATTTGCTAATGAGGTGAAGTTCATCTTTAACTCTAGCCAGATTATCTCTTGCACGTCCTATCTTGAAAGCATTATTCTTTAACTCTCTAGCAACATAAGCATTAAAACTTTCTTGTCTAGCCATAAAGTCATCAAATTCATCTAAGCATGCGCTATGAAATTTAGTAGAGGGGATTTCAACTTTATCATATCTATAGAGAGAATTTACCTTTACTACATGTGTCGGGTTATCAAGACAATGTGGTTCTTCAGGAGGCATATTAAGACCATGTATTTCTTCAATAGGAGGTAAATTCTTAACATCTTCAGCTTCAATACCTGTTTCTTTCATTGATTTCTTTGCCTCTTGCATATCTTTAGGACTGAGAAATAAAACACCTCTCTTCTTTGGAGTGGGTTTAGGAATAGGCTCAGGAGTTGGCTCAATTGGTTCAGGAATTACTTCAGGAATTGGCTCAGGAAGAGTCCAATTATTTTCATTAGTCAACATATTATTCAATAATATTTCAGCTTCGTCGACTGTTCTTTCCCTGAAAACACAACCAGCACAACTATCCAAGTAGTCCTTGGAAGCATCGGTTAGCCCATTATAAAAGATATGAAGTATTTCATTTTTCATAAGAGGATTATCAGGCAAAGCATTAAGTAACCGGAGAAGCCTCCCCCAAGCTTGTGGGAGACTCTCTTCTTTGATTTGCACAACATTATATATTTCCCGCAAGGCAGCTTGTTTCTTATGAGCAGGGAAATATTTAGTAGAGAAGTAATAAATCATATCCTGGGGACTACGCACACAACCAGGAGCAAGAGAATTATACCAAGTCTTAGCATCGCCCTTTAATGAGAACGGAAATATCTTAAGGATATAAAAATAGCGAGACTTCTCATCATTAGTAAATAGGGTGGCTATATCATTCAACTCGGTGAGATGTGCCACAACAGTTTCAGATTCAAGGCCATAAAAAGGATCAGATTCAACTAAAGTAATAATATCAGGATCGACAGAGAATTCATAATCCTTATCAGTAACACAAATAGGTGAAGTAGCAAAAGTAGGATCGGGTTTCATTCTAGCATTAAGAGACTGCTGCTTCCATTTAGCTAATAATTTCTTAAGATCATATCTATCATTGTAAGCAAAGATTTCCCTAGTAGCTTCTTCATTCATAACAAGCTTAGGAACAACAGACAATACATAATCATTGGGAGAACCTTCATCATCACTATCATCAGTAATAGGATCTTCAGTAATTTCATTCCCCCTAACTCTAGCAAGTTGTTCATCAAGAAATTCACCTAATGGCAAAGTAGTATCATGCACAGAAGTAGTTTCATCATGCATAGCAGAAGTGGCATCATCAATAACATGCGACATATCAGAATTCATAGCAGTAGTAGGTTTAGGTGTCACAAGCCTACTAATAACGGAAGGATAATCTAGTGCAGAGCTAGATGGCAGTTCCTTACCTCCCCTCGTAGTTGAGGGCAAAATAGTAGTTCGATCGTCTTTCAAGTTCTTCATAGTGATCAACAGATATAAATCCCAAGTGACTCAGAGAATAGAGCTATGCTCCCCGGCAACGGGGCCAGAAATTAGTCTTGATAACCCACAAGTGTAGGGGATCGCAACAGCTTTCGAGGGTAAAGTATTCAACCCAAATTTATTGATTCGACATGAGGGGAGCCAAAGAATATTCTTGAGTATTAGCAGTTGAATTGTCAATTCAACCACACCTGGATAACTTAGTATCTGCAGCAAAGTATTTAGTAGCAAAGTAGTATGATAATAAAGGTAACGGTGGTAAAAGTAAAGATAATAGTTTTTGGGTTTTTGTAGTAGTTGTAACAGTAGCAACGGAAAAGTAAATAAGCAAAAAACAATATATGAAAAGCTCGTTGGCAATGGATCAGTGATGCATAATTATGCCGTATGCGATTCCTCATGCAATAGTTATAACATAGGGTGATATAGAACTAACTCCAGTTCATCAATGTAATGTAGGCTTGTATTCCGTAAATAGTCATACGTGCTTACGGAAAAGAACTTGCATGACATATTTTGTCCTACCCTCCCGTGGTAGCGGGGTCCTAGTGGAAACTAAGGGATATTAAGGCCTCCTTTTAATAGAGAACCGGAACAAAGCATTATCACATAGTGAATACATGAACTCCTCAAACTACGGTCATCACCGAGAAGTATCCCGATTATTGTCACTTCGGGGTTGTCGGATCATAACACATAATAGGTGACTATAGACTTGGAAGATAGGATCAAGAACACACATATATTCATGAAAACATAATAGGTTCAGATCTGAAATCATGGCACTCGGGCCCTAGTGACAAGCATTAAGCATAGCAAAGTCATAGCAACATCAATCTCAGAACATAGTGGATACTAGGGATCAAACCCTAACAAAACTAACTTGATTACATGGTAAATCTCATCCAACCCATCATCGTCCAGCAAGGCTACGATGGAATTACTCATGCACGGCGGTGAGCATCATGAAATTGGTGATGGAGGATGGTTGATGATGATGACGGCGATGAATCCCCCTCTCCGGAGCCCCGAACGGACTCCAGACCAGCCCTCCCTAGAGAGATTAGGGCTTGAAGGCGGCTCTGTGTCGTTAAATGCGATGAAACTTTCTCTTTGATTTTTTTCTCCCCGAACGTGAATATATGGAGTTGGAGTTGAGGCCGGTGGAGGTCCAGGGGGCCCACGAGATAGGAGGGCGCGCCCTAGGGGGGTGCGTGTCGTGGTTCTAAGTCTGACAGTAATGTAGGGGGGTACTAAGGAGAGGCAAGATCCTAGCTATGGAGTAGTTGTGCACATAAGAGTTTTACGAGTTCAGGCCCTTCTCGGAAGAAGTAACAGCCCTACGTCTCGGAGCCCAGAGGCGGTCGACTGGATTATATGTGTGAGAGTTATAGGGGTGCGAACCCTTCTACCAGTGGAGGGGGTGGCTTATATAGAGGATGCAAAGACACCAGCCAGCCCACGTAGCGGAGGGTTAAAGTACATTAAGGCCTGGCGTTACTGATAATGCCCTACATAAAGTGTCATCATGGCCATAAAGACTACTTAATTACACACCGTTTGGATACAGAGTAGATCTTGAACTCCTGGTGGTCGAGTGAGTCTTCATGGTCGAGTGTCTTCAAGTACGTCGAGTGTCTTCCAGTCAGTCGAGTGGAGTCCCTCTAGGTTGATTGGAAGATGGCTTCATCTAAAGATGTCCTTGGGGAGGGTACCTTGGACAGGTCCATGACCCTACCCTAGGTACATGACTTCATCATTAGCCCCCGAATGGATCGAGGTTTGAGTGAGGAAGGAGTTGAGAATTCTTCCGACTCCTCTTTCTATGGTATGAGTATGTCTTGTTCTGGATCAAATGACCGTAGGTGACGGCATCAACTTCTTTTTCAGTCGCCTTAACCCATTCTGGATATAGGTCGAGTGATCTTTCTATACTTGGAGATCTCCGAGCGACAGATCAGAGGAAATCTTCGGTCTGACAAGTTGCCCTGCTGTCCGCGGATTTAGTGGGATCTGAATTTTTGGGAAGCGCGCGGGGCGGAGGAAGCCGCAGTACTCAGATGGGATAAGGCAGGGACGCCTCGATTTCCGCGCCACCTTCTTCGCCACGTATCGCGTGTGCGACTGTTGCGGGATTTGACAGGATCGCCCGGGCCTACCAGTCAGCCACTCAGAAGAGACTTCATATAAGGCACCGGACGGGGGTTTTTCAAACAGTGCGCCCCCAATCTCCTCTCCCTCCTCTAGTCCGCCCACTTCGTTTGCTTCCGCCTCCGTGCCGCTGCTCCTTGCGTGCTTCGTCGGCGATGATGGTGAAGGAAAAGACGGCTGCCTTGGAGCGGGCGAAGAAGGCGATGGCGAAGGCGAAGGGAAGAGCGCCCAGTCGGGGCGGATCCTCGTCGCGGTCCGGCCTGCCGCAAGGCTGGATCCAGGGAGATTGGATCCGCTCGACCATCACTCAGAAGGATCTCGACGACCTGGCCAACGAGGGAATGATCCCCCATGGGTCAGCGAGGCTTCCGGGGAAGCAGTGGCAGCCGCAACCTCAGGAGGTTGAGTGCGTCCTCCTAGCCACCCATGTAGATCGCGAGTTTTCTCTACCACCGAATCTTTTCTTCCGGGGGTTTCTGAACTTTTTTGGTGCACAACTCCATCACTTCACGCCCAACTCCATTGCCTACCTTGCTGCTTTCGTGTCTTTGTGCGAAAACTTCCTGGGTTGCCAGCCGCACTAGGGCCTCTTCAAACACATTTTCACCTGTCGCTCCCAGACGGTGAAAAAGGCTAGCCCGAATGATGAGAGAACCCAAGTTATTCAAATGTGCGGGGGTCTCGGGGTTCAGATGAGGAGTAAGAGTGCCTTTCCAGCCATATCCCTTCCCGACTCAGTTCGAGGGTGGCAGTCGACCTGGTTCTACTGCCAAGACCAGTCGACGCCAGGACAGTCGACTGGTCTCCCTCCATTCTCCATGGACCGAGCGAACAAGCCATCTTCTCTGAAGGTGCTCCCGCAGGAGAAGGCTTAAGTTAGGGTGCTGATGGAGCGCGTGGTCCAGTTCATTCGCGACGGAGTGATAGGCATGGATCTTCTATAGGTTTTCCTTCGACGGCGCATTCAGCCACTTCAGTATCGGGGGCATCCAATGTGGTTGTACTCTGGCCCCGAAGACACCTCTCGGGTCCACCAGGAGGAAGTCGATGACCGCCATCATAGGGAACAGGGACAATCCTCGTGGAGCCAGGAGGATTCCTCCACTCGACCAGTCCTACGAGCCGGACAAGGTTTGACCACATTCTTCCGACTGTGCCTCTTGTTTTCTTCATTCCGCTTTGTTGCAATCCGGTCGACAGAAGTTTTGTTTGTTGTCTTCCAGATAACTACCAAGATGTACTCGATGCCAAACGGGGCGCAAGAATAGACTGAAGAAGAAGGAAGCGGAGGCAAAAGCTTGGAGGAGTGGAAGTCGGACGACGGCGAGGGTGATGAAGATGCTAGTTCTGAAGAGGAAGAGGAGGAGGCAGTCGAGCCTCCTTGCACTGAAAGACGGTCCAAGCTCGCCCACGACCCTGCAGTCGAGCGCGGCAAGGGAGTCGTGCCTTCTGGGCAATCGACAAAATGCCCTCGGACGACTTCTCCGGTGCCGACTGAGAAAGCGTCGAAGCAACCCCGAGCGGCACCGACAAAACCGGCGAAGGCCTTACCGAAGATGAGGATGGAGATTCTGACTGTTTCTGGGTAATAGCATAACTCATGTTTTCCCTTTTAACATGGATATATTCTTGGTCGACCCGATCGCTGATCGACTGAATTCTGAAATCGCAGTGCTGCTACTTCTGAGACTCCAGCCAGGCATGACGATCAAGAGATGGAGGATGCTGCTACTTCCCATCCTGGTATGATCTGTGCAGTTTCACTTTCGGTCGATTGGATCTTCATTTTTGACTTTGAACTTATTCTGCAGCTCCACCTAGCGTTATCATCGATCTCCCTGACGATGACGATGAAGCGCCGCTGAGGCCGAGGAGGAGCAAGAAGGCGACTGCTGGCAAGACTGCTCAGGTTGCGTCAGCACCTGAGCCATTGGATCCGGAGGGGAGCAATGTTGCTCGGGCTACCGTGTGTTTTGCGGAGCCGTTGACGAGTGCCCGTCCTCCATCGTCGAGTGCTTATCCACCTTCTCTCTTATCCACATACCATGTCCCGGAGGACCAAGCAGGCGCTGCCAAGGAAGCCATACGCCAAGAGGGGATCATGATGGAGCAGGTGAAGGCGATCCGAGCCGCCAGCCAAGCAGCTTATGACGCGAGTTGAGCTCTTCAGAGCAATGTCCGGGTTATTTGAACACTGACTGAAAAATCTTTAATGTTTGTCATGAACCCACTGGGTGTGTTGATTGGAACGTCTGAATTAGTGGGGGCACGCTGAGTGCACCCACTGGGTGTAGTCCCCGAGACTACGATGGACTGCTGGCAGTCGACTGTAGTCTTTATGTCTTGAACCTCTTTTTTTACTTGCTTCGCTCGAGCTGGTCGAGTGGAATCATAGAACCAGTGGGGGCACTCTGAGTGCACCCACTGGGTGTAGTCCCCGAGACCGTGGTCGATTGCTGGTAGTCAGCTATGGTCTGAAGAATTCTTCGTTTTTTTTTATGTCTAACTGCTGACAGTTAGCTGCTTCCGGTCGACTGATCGATCCGAGCTGGTAGAACCAGTGGGGGCACTCTGAGTGCACCTGCTGGGTGTAGTCCCCAAGACTATAGTTTAGTATTTTGATTCGGCTGTAGTCTTAGAAGTGCTACGATTTTTCTCTTAGTCACTCGAAAGTGATCTATCTTTGATGTCTGTCGACTGATCTTTCGTAGAAATCTTGCGACCTTGTTTCTCGTCATACTGAGTTGGAGAACAAGCATATCCAGCTTGAACTTGACCTGAAGCTTGTCCAGGAGAACTTCACGAAGTCGAAGGAGGAGGGAAAAGGTATGTTTGGTGAGAATCTTGACGACTGTCCTTATTTTTGTCCATTTTTGAGTCTGATCTCACTGTCGTTTTGCAGATAAACTAAAGGATGCTCTGAAGAAGAAGGACCTTGACCTTGCCAAGGCGTAGAAAGCGGCTTTGGACAAGATGAAGCTTGCCAAAGAGAAGTTGGCTTCGATCAGCAAACTTGAAGAGGAGAATTCCACTCTGAAAGCTGCTCTCGACGCGGCCAACAAGGAGGTCACCCAACAGAAGCGTGAGAAGATAGCCCTGAGTGACAAAGCTAGCGAACTGGCGGGAAAGAAGAACGACTTGGAGGCTTATCTGGGAGGGCTCGCCAGGAAGTTATTCCTCATGCTCGAAGACCCCTGTTCGCACACGAACACGTCACCGTGTACCTCCAACGCCGAGGGTGATACACCGCAGCTCACGTCGAAGGAGACCCATCCGGAAGCGCGGTACGCAGGCAATCCGGCGGGTGCTTTTGAAGACCCGAAACCCCACACGCCCGGGAGGGACCCCGTCAGGGCGCGTGGTGGCTATGGGCTGCCCTAGGTCGGCCTGATCGCACCTAGGGCCTCGAGGTTCGCCGCCCCGCAACAAGAAGAACAGACGAAGAACGAGGAGAAGAAGAACTAGGGTTAAGGAGAAAAGATAAAAGATAAAAAGTGGTAGATGATTTGTTCGATTGTGCGTTGTTCAATCGGCCATCACCCCTCAGGTATATAAGAGGAAAAGGCTTGAATTCACGTTCAAAACCCTAGTCAAATTCGGATTGGTTTTGTCCGAACTTTCCAAAACTGTTCGGTTTAAACTGGCTGCACCTTGCGGATAACTTTTGAGGTGGTAAACGACCTCGGATGGAAACGAGCCCAAAAGCAATCTTGACCGTTTCGACGAGACGAACAACTTTTATGTTGAACGGTTTTTGATTAGAGTTCATCTTGAGGGTCAAATCGCTCATGCAACACAGGCTGTTGTTCGCGCTACCCATCAGACAGGGTGTCTGGTGGGGCGCGCCACTTTTGGCTCGTGATAGTGCTGTATTCGGATGGCTCTAACTTTTGCATACGAACTCCGATTGGAACGGTTCTTATATCAAAATCAATCGTTTCGACGAGACGAAGACAATCCATTTAGATCATTTGTCCATACGAGGCAGTCTTGGGGGCATAATGTGCTGAATAGTGTTCTGAATACAAAATCTCAGTATTTCGAACACAACTTCGGCCTTCTAGATGAGATCAGATGGCGATGGCCCAAACTTCAAAGATATTTGTATCGACAATACGAAACTTTTTCATGTAGAACACTTGTCCATTTGAGGCAGTTTTAAATAAGTTCTTGACTGTGCCAAAATCTGGTGTCAACACATGCCCCCCTGTTTTTCGGCAAAGTCTGTGTGCCGAAAAATAACTTGCACATAGCTTTCTCTAAGGACGATGTCAACACTCCATCGGCCATTTTGGCATATTCTTAGGACGATAAGTTTATATCGGCCATTGCTTGTGTGAATACTTTGACGCAAGCTTGGGTGAAACTTTCTCAACTTCCTTAACAATCCGTTGATAAAGTCCCATAGATATGTATCTCAAGGTCATCCTCGGAACCATATTATTCACCCTTTTGCTAGGATTTTGCTGATAATCAATAATAAAATTTCTCCAATCCTTATTTTCACCTGTATAAGAAAAATTCATTAGTGGCCGAAGTGGTGGACTTTGGTTCGGCCTTACCTATTCTGACGAGACTAAGCATTGGCTATTGATAGAAATGCAACACACCATGATTAACATAGTAGCCGGATGCTTGCTGTGACAACTCTTTCAAATTGTCATGTCTAGAAATATGAACAATTTTATAGCAACCCAAGGTAATTTTGCATCTAGACATACCTTAAGATAAACTATAAGTGACTCGTCAAAACATTGATAACCCTTGGATATTTGTTGCACTACTTATAACGAATCACTGAAAGCCTCAATCTGTATAGCACCTATAGCAACCAAAAGCTCCAAAGCGAATAAATTTCATATTCGGCTTTGATTATTGTGTAAAAATATTTTAAGTGGCATAAGGCTTGTTTTGGTCTCCAATTGAACTAATGACGATGTTAGGATACTACACCGGCCATGCTTTGACATATTCTTAGGGCAATAGATAAATATCAGCCATTAACATGAGGTCCATGTAGAATTCATCCACCAAAGTATGTATAGCCGAAATAAACAAATAAAATAGGAATAAAATATTCCGGCCCCTTTGTATTAGCAACAATGTAACTAACCAAATGTATGGTAATTTGGTAATACTCTCTCATGATATAGAAAATTATGTTGCATCCATGGATCAAAATAAATCAATGGAGGGTAATTGATCATACCTAGGGATGAATTCCATGGCAAAGGCATCAATGACATGGTTGAAGAAAATGGATGATGTGCTAACTGAAGATTTTGATGTTGTGATGCGCACCTTCGGCTTAATTGTTTGTTGCTTTCATTATTTTCCTTCTTCACTTTTGTTGTACTTGTTGCAATAGAAGCATGCACATCTTTTTTGTGTTGATTGATCTTCTTGGGAACCCATGCCATGTTCTTCTTTTTCAGCTCTTGTGCACAAAGATTTTGTAATTTTTTCTTTTGCCAATATGATAAACCGAGTGGGCATCTCGGCTGTGATTTTGTTTCAACCAATGGCAACTCTTTTTGGGCCTTGTGCACCCTCAACTTCTTTTCTTCAGATTTGGCACTTTGATTTTTATCAGTTGATTGCTTCACTTCTTTGCCTTTTGTAGCCAATGTCAACACTTTAATTGGCTCTTTGATATTTGAGATCAAATCTGAAGCAGCACACTTACGACCATCTCTTTTCACGCGGTAAACTTGCTTTACCACCTCTTTCTTTTTTCTTGAGCTCTGGACCGATTCCTTATGATTGAAACGGTCTTTGACGCGTGATTGTTCAAATGTTGATCTCCTTGGAACTTCATAGTATTGGTGAGATGATCTAGAATAAGATGGAGAATGTACCCTTGTATCATACCTGTCCCATGATGAATATGTATCTATATGAGCATAGGGAGGTATCCACGACATTGGCATCGGCGGCCCAAAATAAGGATATGAATATGTTGCATTAAAATTATCAGTTTGCCAATACCGATCCTCATATTTGCGCCTTGGGGGTGATCTTGGTTTCTTTGCATGATTTGGCCGATAAGCATTCTTCTCTTCACTCTTCTTTTGATATATATCCAATAGTTCATCAAAGGTGATTTTTGATCTCTTACACTTGCGCTTATTCCGGCCTTTGTTTTCTTTTGGTTTGCTTTCATCGATCATTAGATTTGCTTGCTGCCCCCCAGTCCTTGGCGTCTCCATTGTAGCTTCGATGGAACTCCCGCCCTCAAGATTATGCTCGTTATGCTCTTCAACAACTTCTTTACTTGAAAGCTTGATCCCATCACCTGCAGCTTTTACATTCTTTTTAAATGGATCGACTTGAAGCAGCCGATGTAAAAACTTTTTGCCATCGGGACCAATCGGAATAGACTGGTCATCTCTTGGTGTTTCAACAAACTTCAATCGTCCTTTTTCAATGGCCGATTTAACTATTTGACGAAACATGTTGCAATCCTCAAAATTATGCTTGGACGAATCATGCAACTTACAATACATTCGTCCTTGGATTGATGGCTTAACATGGTGATCAAGAATTGTAATGTAATTATTTTTCAGCAACAAATCAAATACTTTATCACACATGCTTGAATTGAAAGTATACTGCTTGTTTCCTAGCCGATCTTGCTGTTTGAACGGCTTTGGAAATAAGCAAACGAATGGTTCAGATTTGGAATCTCCCCATTCGGCTATGCATTGTGTTTTCCACTCTATCTCCGATGTCTTTGGATATGATATTATATTAGCATCGATTTTCTCAATAGAATTTAACCTTGGCTTTAAATTTCTGAAAACGAAGATATTTAGAACATACATGTCTCAGTTGAGACCAAGTGTAAGCCAAGTAAGAAATAAGCAAAGCTACCCAACTAGATATGAACTTTAGAGAAAGCAACGAGAAAAGCTTTGGCTGTAACAATAAGTCATTATCGGTCTTTATAAATGGTGCAATGGGTTGACCGATATGTTCCATAACAATTTTACTGCTAACAAGTAAATTACCCTTCCTCATTGGTCTTCAAATATGTATACCTCTTCAAATATGTTGGGAGAGCATGATAGTGGTGCCATTTGAAGAACATCTTGCTTCATCTTTGGATGGCTCCCCAACACCTTGTCATCATCTTTTTCTTGAATCTGTGCATCATTGCTTTGAAGATTTTTGTCGGCCGAACTTTGTTCGGCTACTTGTTCTTGTCCTTGAAGCTTGTCAATTTCTACGGCACGGAACTCATAGGGTAGGAAGTAGGTTCCATTAACTTCAGAAAAATCAAGCACCGCTGTTTTCCTATGCTTGCCATGCCCTTTCTCAATAATGCTTGCCTCGTTGGATTTGATGGATTCAGAATATATGCTACTTGATTCGGCTTTTTCAACTGAAGCACTTTCATGTTCCGAATCATCCTTCTTTTCATTGATAGTACCAATTGGCAATGCTTCTTTTATCTGAGCCAATTCTTTTTCTATTTCTTTCTGACGGTGAGCGGCAAAATTAGCTTTAAGCTTTTTCTCAATTTCAGCCCACTCCGGATATGATTGCAATTGTGTAGGGGGTGTATAATATGATGCAGTACTAGGTGAAGGCATATGCAGTGTTGTAAGACCATACTTTTGCTCGCCAATTTTATCAATTGACAAAGATTCATCTTCTCGCAAAACTCTAGCTTTTATTGCGGCATAATCAGGAAATAGCCCCTTTTCATGTTGTTCAAGGCAAAGAGCACTAATTCTCTTATTTTGGGCTAAACTCTTCAATGCAGCCACCACTACGTCATCTTCTACAATGTTGGGCACAACCGCTCCTGTAAAATTTACATTCATTCGGCTATAACCAGGAAGGTGTGAAGCCGAATTATGAGCATCTACAGTTGTGTCTGGTGCCGAAGAATTACTAACATGAGGTGTAGCATATGACGGTTGAGAGTAACTGGCCAAATAGCCATTAGTAGGATGGCCAATTCTCTCGTTCATCGGCATGGTTGGATTACTATATTGCACATTATCTGCCGATGAATAAAAGGGTGAAACACTTTCTTGTATGGCATTGGAAATTCTAACTTGGGGTGTTTCAAATTTGTTTAATCGAACTCATCATGTTGCTCATCGGCATATGAATTTATGGGGTTGCCGATGCATGGGAGTTGGGATACATATGTTGCATGTTGCTAAATTTATAAGAATTTGAAACATGAAGATTGTTTTGCATCGGCCCTTGCACATAATTAGATGCATGATTGATAAAACTACGGCTAGCCGATACATTATGCTCAATAGGTGATCCAGCAACAACATATGGATTATTTGCATCTACAAAGGGGAATTGGGTATTCATATTACCTTTGTAGATTGCAGCAACTTGATGACGATCTCTTCGTAGCAAGAACGGGCTGGAGACCGTTCAAAGCTTCGTCCCCAGTGGAGTCGCCAAAAAGTGTGTTTGCACACGAACACGTCACCGTGTACCTCCAACACCGAGGGTGATACACCGCAGCTCACGTCGAAGGAGACCCGTCCGGAAGCGCGGTACGCAGGCAATCCAACGGGTGCTTTTGAAGACCCGAAACCCCACACATCCGGGAGGGACCCCGTCAGGGCGCGCGGCGGCTATGGGATGCCCTAGGTCGACCTGATCGCCCCTAGGGCCTCGAGGTTCGCCGCCCCGCAACAAGAAGAACAGACGAAGAACGAGGAGAAGAAGAACTAGGGTTAAGGAGAAAAGATAAAAGATAAAAAGTGGTTGATGATTTGTTTGATTGTGTGTTGTTCAATCGGCCATCACCCCTCAAGTATATAAGAGGTGGCTGGACTTCCCGTGCAAGGAAAATTCTTGGATTCACGTTCAAAACCCTAGTGAAATTCGGATTAGTTTTGTCCGAACTTTCCAAAACTGTTCGGTTTAAACTGGCTGCACCTTGCAGATAACTTTTGAGGTGGTAAACGATCTCGGATGGAAATGAGCCCAAAAGCAATCTTGACCGTTTCGACGAGAACAACAACTTTTATGTTGAACGGTTTTTTATTAGAGTTCCTCTTGAGGGTCAAATCGCTCGTGCAACACAGGCTGTTATTCGTGCTACCCATCAGACAGGGTGTCTGGTGGGGCGCGCCACTTTTGGCTCGTGATAGTGATGTATTCGGATGGTTCTAACTTTTTCATACAAACTCGGATTGGAACGACTCTTATACCAAAATTGATGGTTTTGACGAGACGAAGACAATCCATGTAGATCATTTTTCCATACGAGGCAGTCTTGGGGGTGTAATGTGCCGAATAGTGTTCTGAATACAAAATCTCAGTATTTCGAACACAACTTCGGCCTTCTAGATGAGATCAGATGGCGATGGCCCAAACTTCAAAGATATTTGTATTGACAATACGAAACTTTTTCATGTAGAACACTTCTCCATTTGAGGCCATTTAAATAAGTTCTTGACTCTGCCAAAATCTGGTGTCAACAACCCCTTATATCCGACTGGTGATCACTGACTTTGTGGGAACATTAGCTTATCCTTGGATCGCATCCACAGAATTCTGCCAAAATTTTGAAGAGGAGACTAGTCGAGTGGAGACTGGCTTTGACCCCATCAACTCTCTCGTGAAGGATGAAGCTGCTGTGGTTGACTATCTGGCGAGACTGAAGGCCGCAAAATCGCGCATCGACACAGCACTCTGGCAGGAAGAAACACTTCAGAATGACCTCGAGTCTATGATGACTCGACTGAATGAAGTTCCAAGTCGAGTGTAAGAATGGAAGAAGTCTTCCGCCGGGTGTGGCGCCGAAGTTGCCCTGTCTCTAGTCCGTGTTCACTACAAGGAAGCGAGAGAAGACAAGCTGGTGTCTCTCAAGGTGGCCAATACCAGGAAGCATGACTTCCGTTCTTTCATGGAGACCTTCATTTCTGCAGCCACTCGGATCACAGACGGAATCGACCTGGACGAGTTTGTTGCGCCTTCCAGCCCTCCGCAGGAGGGGTAAAAAACTTCTATGCTTGATGCTTTGAATTTGCCTCGGAATGCCGAGTGATTTTTGTAACCGATAAACCTTAACAGGCTTGATGCCTGAGCACTTCTGGATCCGTAGGACGTTATCCGAACATGGTTTGCCGTTGAATATGTTTGCTTCTGCCTTCGAACGATCATCATCCTTTGCTTGGAGTATATACTAGTGTCTATGGTGCTCTTTTGCAGGTAGGGATGAAGCACAAATTGCAATCAACTTGTACTTGTCATGCTTAGGCGAGCGTTGGGCTGCAGCTAAGCCCCCGAGTGGGAGGTTTGTTCTACACTCGATAGGATTTTCAAAAACTTAGGCGAGCACTGGGCTGCATCTAAGCCCCCGAGTGGGAGTTTTGCTCACCACTCGGTAGGATTTCAGAAACTTAGGCGAGCACTGGGCTGCAGCTAAGCCCCAGAGTGGGAGGTTTGCTCTCCACTCGGTAGGATTTTAGAAACTTAGGCGAGCATTGGGCTGCAGCTAAGCCCCCGAGTGGGAGGTTTGCTCTCCACTCGGTAGGATTTTAGAAACTTAGGCGAGCACTGGGCTGCAGCTAAGCCCCCGAGTGGGAGGTTTGCTCTCCACTCGGTAGGATTTTAGAAACTTAGGCGAGCACTAGGCTGCAGCTAATCCCCTGAGTGGGAGGTTTGCTCTCCACTCGGTAGGATTTTAGAAACTTTGGCGAGCACTGGGCTGCAGCTAAGCCCCCGAGTGGGAGGTTTGCTCTCCACTCGGTAGGATTTTAGAAACTTAGGCGAGCACTGGGCTGCAGCTAAGCCCTCGAGTGGGAGGTTTGCTCTCCACTTGGTAGGATTTTCGTGGCGTAGCTTTGGAGGAGAAAGTAGCAGTCGACCTGCGCTTTTTCCTCCTTGCGGAGCGCACATTGTACTTGTGGCGTAGCTCGGAAGGAGAAGGCAGGAGTCGACTTGCGCTTCATCCTCCTTGCGGAGCGCACATTGTACTTGTGGCGTAGCTCGGAAGGAGAAGGCAGGAGTCGACATGCGCTTCGTCCTCCTTGCGGAGCGCACGTTGTATTTGTGGCGTAGATCGGAAGGAGTTGACCTGCGCTTCATCCTCCTTGCGGAGCGCACTTGTATTTGTGGCGTAGTTCGGAAGGAGAAGGCAGGAGTCGACCTGCGCTTCGTCCTCCTTGCGGAGCGCACGTTGTATTTGTGGCGTAGCTCGAAAGGAGAAGGCAGGAGTCGACCTGCGCCTCGTCCTCCTTGCGGAGCGCATGTTTTCTTTATACTTAGGCGAACACTAGGTTGCAGCTAAGCCCCCGAGTGGAAGGCTGGCTTACCACTCGGTAGGATTTTCAAAAACATAGGCGAGCACTGGGCTGCAGCTAAGCCCCCGAGTGGGAGGTTCGCTCTCCACTCGGTAGGATTTTGTTTAAACTTAGGCGAGTACTTGGACTGCAGCTAAGCCTCCGAGTGGAAGGCTGGATTACCACTTGGTAGGATTTTGTTTAAACTTAGGCGAAACGGATTCGCAGCTAAGCCTCCGAGTGGAAGGCTGGCTTACCACTCGGTAGGATTTTTTACAAACTTAGGCGAAACGGATTCGCAACTAAGCCATCCACTGGGGGACTGATTTATGTGAACAAAAGTAATAACAATCACGGGGAAATTATGAAAATCTTGTTTTTGATAAATAAACTACATAAGTACTTTTATTACAACTCATCCGAGTGAATACTTAAGTGTAAAAGGGGCAGAGCAGATCCGCATTCCAAGCTCGTGGCTCGTCAATCTGGCGATCGACGTTGTAAAGACGGTATGCTTCGTTGTGGAGAACTTTGGTAACAATGAAGGGGCCTTCCCAAGTAGGGGCGAGTTTGTGTGGCTTCTGTTGGTCCACTCGGAGGACCAAGTCTCCTTCTTGGAAGGCTCGGCTCTTCACATTTCTAGCATAGAATCGACGCAAGTCTTGCTGATAGATGGTCGATCGGATCATGGCCATCTCTTCTAGAAGGTCGACTGCGTCCTCCCGAGCTTGTTCTACTTCAGCTTCAGAGTAGAGCTCGACTCGCGGTGCATTGTGAAGCAGGTCACTTGGCAGAACCGCCTTAGCTCCATAGACCAGAAAGAACGGAGTCCTCCCAGTCGACCGATTTGGAGTAGTCCTCAATCCCCAAAGAACTGATGGAAGTTCATCGCCCCATGCGCCTGCTACGTGCTTGAGGTCGCGCATCAACCGGGGTTTCAGTCCTTTGAGAATTAGGTTGTTTGCTCTTTCTGCTTGTCCATTCGACTGGGGGTGGGCGACTGAAGCGTAGTCAACTCGTGTGCCTTGGGAAGCGCAGAAAGCTTTGCATTGATTGAAGTCGAAGTTTGACCCATTATCAGTAATGATGCTATGCGGAACTCCATATCTGAATATTAATTCTCTGATGAAGCTGATGACAGTGCCAGCATCAAGATTTTTAATGGGCTTGGCCTCGATCCACTTGGTGAACTTGTCGACTGCCACCAGTACATGGGTGAAGCCGCTCTTGCCAGTTCTCAGCTGTCCAACCATATCTAAACCCCAAACAGCGAAAGGCCAGACGATCGGGATGGTCGTCAAGGCTGAGGAGGGTTTGTGTGACATGTTGGAGTAGAACTGACATCCTTCACACTTGTCGACTATCTCTTTCGCCATTTCATTTGCTCTGGGCCAATAAAACCCGCTCGGTATGCTTTAGCCACAATGGTCCGAGAGGACGCATGATGGCCACAGGTCCCCGAGTGGATGTCATTGATAATCATTCGACCCTCTTCCGGTGTTATGCATTTCTCGCTGACTCCAGTCGTCCAGTCGGGAGTGATAACCAGAACTTCCATGATTAAGTCGACCACAGCTGGGACCTCGACTTCAGTCAAATCTGTGGCGCTTTTTGGCTGCGGGGCTTCTTCAGTGAAAGGATCTTCTTGAACTGATGGTGTGTGAACATGCTCCAAAAACACGCCACTCGGGATGGCTTCTCTTTTGGAACCTATCTTTGCCAAGTCATCGGCTGCTTGATTTTTCAGTCGGGGGACGTGATGGAGCTCTAATCCCTCAAATTTCTTCTCCAGCTTTCTGACTGCATTGCAGTAACCAGTCATGGCTGGGCTTCTGACGTCCCACTCCTTCATCACTTGGTTAACCACTAAATCCGAGTCACCGTAGACCATGAGGCGCCGAACGCCGAGTGAAATGGCCATACGCAACCCATACAAGAGTGCTTCGTATTCTACTTCATTGTTGGAAGAATCAAAGTAAATCTGGAGTACATATCTAAGCTTATCTCCTCGGGGGGAAACCAACACTACCCCGGCATCGGAACCATTCAGCATTTTAGAGCCATCGAAAAACATAATCCAGTGCTCCGAGTGAACTTGAGTCAGTAACTGCTGTTCAGTCCACTCGGCAAGGAAATCTGCTATTGCTTGGGACTTGATAGCTTTCTTTGCCTCAAATCTGATATCCAGGGGAAGAAGTTCAATCGCCCATTTTGCCACTCGGCCAGTTGCATCTCTGTTGTGCAGAATCTTTGATAAGGGGGCGTCGCTGACGACTGTGATGATATGGTCAGAGAAGTAGTGAGCAACATTCTTCGTGGTCATATAAATCCCATATACAAGCTTCTGATAATGAGGGTATCGTTGCTTTGATGGGGTCTGGACTTCGGAAATGTAATATACTGGGCGCTGAACTTTGAAGGCTTTCCCTTCTTCTTCCCGCTCGACCGTAAGTACAGTACTGACGACTTGTCCTATGGCTGCAATGTAAAGAAGCAAAGGCTCTTTGCTGATCGGGGCAGCAAGCACCGGCTGGGTGGAAAGCAGGGTTTTTAACTCTGCAAACGCTGCGTCAGCTTCAGGAGTCCACTTGAACTTGTCTGACTTCTTCATCAGTCGGTAAAGAGGCAATGCCTTCTCACCGAGATGAGAGATGAATCGACTTAAAGCGGCCAAGCAACCAGTAAGCTTCTAAACATCATGCACACGCACAGGTCATTTCATTTGGAGTATAGTGCCCACTTTCTCTGGGTTTGCATCGATTCCTCGTTCGGAAACGAGAAAACCGAGTAACTTTCCACCAGGAACTCCGAATGTGCACTTGGTTGGGTTAACCTTGATATCATACCTCCTGAGGTTGGGAAATGTTTCAGCG
This sequence comes from Triticum aestivum, assembly GCF_018294505.1. Taxonomy (NCBI): domain Eukaryota; kingdom Viridiplantae; phylum Streptophyta; class Magnoliopsida; order Poales; family Poaceae; genus Triticum; species Triticum aestivum. The sequence continues at coordinate 160,381,631 of NC_057804.1, read as the reverse complement.
AGGTGAGTCAGCAGGTCGGAACCTTTCCGTGACTTGACCACAATGTCATCCATGTATGCTTCCACATTCCGACTGATTTGATTGAGCAAAGACTTTTGAATCATCCTCATGAACGTGGCTCCGGCATTCTTGAGGCCGAATGGCATGGTGACATAACACAAGGACCCGAATGGGGTGATGAAAGCTGTTTTGATCTCATCGGGCCCAAACAGACGGATCTGATGGTACCCGGAATAAGCGTCTAAGAAAGACAGTGACTGACATCCCGCAGTCGAGTCAACTATTTGGTCGATGCGGGGAAGAGGAAAATGATCTTTCGGGCAGGCCCGATTGATATGCTTAAAATCAATGCACATGCGAAGCAAATTGTCCTTTTTGGGGACCATGGCGACATTGGCAAGCCACTCGGAGTGGTAAATCTCTCGGATAAACTCTGCTGCTAGGAGCCGAGCCACTTCTTCGCCAATAGCCTTCCTTTTCTAGACGGCGGACCGTCGCAGATGTTCCTTCATAGGTTTTGCCTTTGAATCGACTCGCAGACGATGCTCATCCAGCCCCCTGGGTACACCCGGCATGTCAGAAGGTTTCCATGCAAAGATGTCCCAGTTCTCACGGAGGAACTGGATGAGCGCTTCTTCATATTTGGGGTCGAGTGTTGTGGAGATATGAGTCGGAGCAGCGTTGGGGTCAGTCGGGTGGATATGAACTGCTTTTGTCTCACCGGATGACTGGAACGCTGATTCCGTAGCAATCTTATTGGCTCGCAACAAGTCACTCGGGTCTGCATTCCTCTGGTGTTCCTGCCACTCTTCTGCCACCATCTGAGCATCAGCGATCTTTGAGCCTTTCTGGAAGCACTCTTCTGCCTTCTTGCGATTACCAGTAACAGTGATCACGCCTTTAGGGTCTGGCATCTTCAATTTGAGATATACGTAACATGGTCGAGCCATAAAACGTGCATAAGCCGGCCTGCCCAAAATAGAGTGATAGGCACTCTGGAAATCTACAACCTAAAATATTAGCTTCTCTTTGCGGAAGTTCTTGGAATCACCAAAAACCACATCAAGAGCAATCTGGTCGAGTGACGCGGCCTTCTTGCCAGGAATGACTCCAAAGAAACTCATGTTGCTTGTGCTGAGTCTGGAAATCGGAATGCCCATACCTTTCAGCGTCTCAGCGTACAGTATATTCAAACTACTGCCGCCATCCATCAACACTTTAGTCAGTCGAGTGCCCTCAACGACTGGGTCGACTACCAGAGCTTGCCTCCCAGGGGTGGCTATGTGCTCGGGTGATCAGACTGGTCGAATGTAATGGCGGGTTGAGACCACTTCAGATAATTGGGTGTTGACGGAGCAGCCATATTCACCTCTCGGTTTATAACTTTCAGTCGGTTTTTGCTCTCAACGTCAGCAAAAATCGTCAGGGTGGAATTGACCTGCGGATATACCTCGTCACTGTCCTCCTTGTCCTCGACTTTGTGCGACTCTTTTTCCTTATCCTTGTGCTGCTTTCCTTGGAACTACTGTATCAGGAGTCGACACTGCGAGTGGTATGCTTCGGGTAAATGAAGTTACCCTCTTCATCTTTCTTCGTGTGGATGTGACACGGTAAATCCATCACGTCGTTTCCTTCTTTATCCTTTACTTTTTTGTGGTTCCAAGGCCCCTTGGGCTTTCCTTTGAACTTTCCTTGAGTTACGGCCAGGGCTTCTCCAGGAGCAGCTGGCTCGGCTTTCCATTTTTGCTTCCGACTGGAGTTCCCTCCTCCGGTTTCCTGGGCGACTGACTTGTGTTTGCCGCTCCAGAGCCGATCCTCTTCCTCACCACTGGCATATTTGGTGGCTATATCTATCATTCGACTCAGAGACATGTCTCCGGTTCGACCAAACTTCAGGCTTAGCTCTCTATACTTTATGCCCTCCTTGAAGGCGTAGACTGCCTGGTGATCAGATACATTCTCTACTGTGTGATGCAGTGTGATCCATCTCTGGATGTAATCCCTCAAAGTCTCATTTGACTTCTACACACAAGATTGTAGCTCTGTCAGTCCTGCTGGTCGCTTGCATGTTCCTTCGAACATTCTGACAAACACTCGGGAGAGGTCTTCCCACGTGTAAATGCTGTTGGGCGTCAACTGGTTCAGCCATGCTCTGGCTGACCCTTCCAACATAAGAGGCAGATGCTTCATGGCCACCTCGTCATTTCTGCCGCCAATCTGAATAGCCACTCGGTAGTCCTGAAGCCAAGTATTGGGCTTAGACGCACCGTTGAACTTGCTGCTCCAGTTGCCAACCTGAAGTTGGGAGGAATCACCGCGGCTCTAATGGCTCTGCTGAAACACTCTGGTCCGGAGACATGCACTCGGTTGCTGGTGGGTACATCTCTGTCGTTACCCTCTCTGTGGGCTCTGTTCCGGTCGACAAGACCTTGAACGATGATGGACCTTGCATCAAAGCCTGGTTCCCTGGGGTCGACTGGGAATCTTTGCCCTCCACTGTGCTGGCGTCTATCATCCTGCTGTCGAGGCACATAAGATCCACCCCTTGGGGGAGGAGTAGGCACTCGACATCGATCGTTGCGATCGAATCGGTGATCATACTGCTCATGGTTCTTGTACTAATCATGCTGGTCAGCACGCCCTTCACGCCTCGGGGGCGATCTGGGGCTATGAGCTGACTGGACCGTATTCGCTGCCACAGATCTGCTGTGAATCCTGTTCCGCGACTGCGATACAGATGAATTCTGATCTCCTGCTGCCCAGAGCAAATCCCTGATCTGTATCAAGCCTCTGCCAGCCTCTTACTGGAAAGGCTGAATCGATTCTGCTATATGGGCTGCAGCTGCTAAATTCTGAATCGGAGTTTGATATACCTGAGTCGAAGGTGAAAAGAGCTGGCGTCGACTGGAGTCTGGAATCCGTTGCCGCGCACGCTCGTCGAGTGCCCGCTGAAGGTTCTCCAGTAGATTGCGCTCAGCCAGGTTGGCCAAGCGCGCGTCCTCCAAGGAGCGAGCCTCGGGGGTTTCTCCAATGATCGGAGTGTGAAGCGCATCCATGTTCCGATGGCGAAGCTCTTCCCTCTGCTGCGAATTGAGGGGCTCGGGGAGGTATTCCTCATGGGCGTGCGATGGATCGCCTCCGCCATTGCCTCCCTCCGCGAATTGAGGGGCTCAAGGAGGTATTCTTCATGGGGAACGTGCGGTCCATTGACCATCAGGACCTCCGCCGCTGGATCACTGCTGTCGCACTCGGATGCAGTCTCTGTGGAGCCAGTCGACAGGTCAAACAGGCTGTAGAAAGATTCATCGGGCTCGATTGCCGCGACTTGGGCGGTGGTCGACTCGCGAGGCACCGCGTGCCTTACCCACTGCTGAAGCCTCGACCGACCGGAGCGCTTGCGCCGGCGGGAAGCTGGGAGAGAGGATGACACAAAAACTGGCCGATACTGGGTCGACGGTTGCCGCAGAAGGACGCCGCGGACGCACGCTCGAAAGTGCGTAGCCCCGCGGACTGGGAGCGCATCAACGTCGAGCGGAGCCTCCTGCAGCCAGGCAGAGTCGTCGGAAACGAACGTGAGCGTGCCGAGACGGATCTCGCGGCCCTCAACCAAAACTCCGCCTGAAACCATGATGACGGGAATCGGAAAAATTGCAACTTCTCCAATAAGTCGCTAAGACACCAGCGCCACGGTGGGCGCCAACTGTCGTGGTTCTAAGTCTGACAGTAATGTAGGGGGGTACTAAGGAGAGGCAAGATCCTAGCTATGGAGTAGTTGTGCACACAAGAGTTTTACGAGTTCAGGCCCTTCTCGGAAGAAGTAACAGCCCTACGTCTCGGAGGCCGGAGGCGGTCGACTGGATTATATGTGTGAGACTTATAGGGGTGCGAACCCTTCTGCCAGTGGAGGGGGTGGCTTATATAGAGGATGCCAAGACCCCAGCTAGCCCACGTAGCGGAGGGTTAAAGTACATTAAGGCCTGGCATTACTGGTAACACCCTACATAAAGTGTCATCATGGCCATAAAGACTACTTAATTACAGACCGTTTGGATATAGAGTAGATCTTGAACTCCTGGTGGTCGAGTGAGTCTTCAAGGTCGAGTGTCTTCAAGTACGTCGAGTGTCTTCCAGTTAGTCGAGTGGAGTCCCTCTAGGTCGACTGGAAGATGGTTTCATCTAAAGATGTCCTTGGGGAGGGTACCTTCGACAGGTCCATGACCCTACCCTGGGTACATGACTTCATCAGCGCGCCCCCCTGTCTCGTGGATAGCCTGTGGGCCCCCTCGTCTTGATTCTTTCGCAAAAATTCTTATGAATTCCAAAAAGTGCCTCCGTGGATTTTCAGGTCATTCCGAGAACTTTTCTTTTCTACACATAAAACAACATCATGGCAGTTCTGCTGAAAATAGCATGAGTCCGAGTTAGTTTCATTCAAATCATGCAAGTTAGAGTCCAAAACAAGGGCAAAAGTGTTTGGAAAAGTAGATAAGTTGGAGACGTATTAGTCTCCCATGAAGTCACACACCCACACACATCCCCCTCTCCATCATATCGGGCATTCTTTATCTCTTACGCGTGCATGCGCAACGATCAATGTTCCTCTATGGCTGTGTGTATATAGCTTGGTCTTTCATAGTTTTCCACACAAAACGATCAATCGATATGTCTAGTGAGGTCTCACCCTTTTCCCATGTCCACATCGATCAATCTATACCTCTCTATATAGGATTAACATATATAGCTAATACACCCACATTAATTATATATCCAATGTCCCCCTCTCATCATCCATGCCTTCTGCTTCATCTCTCAGACGCACGCACAATGGCGAAGACAGGGGGCAGCAAGGGCCCTGCCCCCCCCCCTGACATCACTGTATATCGAGGCTAATATGAATGTGATCATTAGACAATTGCTGCTAAAAATGGTTTAAGTTCATGAATTGACCATCCTCATAAAGGATTAGCAATGCTTGGCCCCCTAGCTCATTTATTTTCCATGGCTCCGCCACTGCGCGCAACAGCGCACGTTCTCGCCCCGTCTCTCTAAATATCGATCTCGCACTTGTGCACTCCTTCATAGTCTCCCTCCACTCGGCCCCTCGCAACGTTTTCTAGCCCCCCACCGGATTTTTTCACATGTACAATCTAGCAGACTCAATGGTTGAACTTAAGCATAATGCACAAACCTCAAAACAACAGTGGTTCTCCTTTGTTCTAGAATCTTCCATATCATAACTGCCCAAACTTTTTTTCTAGTTGAATTGCCATTATTTGTTTTTACTTTATGCTTTACAACGCAATATTCCATGAATCATAAAATAGATTAAGGGCTTCTTTGATTCAAAGGATTCTCGTAGGAATTTTGGAGGATTCTAATCCTTAGGAATTTTACCTATCTGGGTTGTTTGATTCGTAGGATTGTAAACCATAGGATTTTTTCCATATAATTCATTTGCACTAGATTTCATAGGAAACATCCCATCCACTCAAACCTCTTTGAAAGAATTCTGCATTTTTTCTATGCACAATCAAACACTCGTACAATCCTATAGGATTCAAGACGACATTCCACTATAATCCCATGTTTTTCCTATTCCCACCTTCTGGAAATCCTACGAATCCAAGAGGCCCTAGCTTTTTTATAAAAACTAATTGATTTTGAATGAGATGAACTATAAGAATTAAACGAAGGTCTACATCAGGCATATATGACTCAGAGGTTACATGCTTTTTTTAGGGGGACTTGCCGCATTTATTCATAATTTGGTTGCAAAATCAGATGCATGCAATGCACGTGTACCTTACTAGTACTTCGAGTATGTGCAAAACATGTAAATTAGAATTCCAATGGAATGCTACACGGTGTCTCTCTTATAGTTCATGAAGCCACGTGGCACATGTGGAGGCGTTGTCACGACCTCGTTGTGTGGATTGATCACATTGGCGTGCTGCTGGTTCCAGAAGAATGTACTCGTCCTCCCTGAGTTATACTGTCGGTACATGCACAAAGCGAAGATGTGCACGCATGCCACAGATGCACTCATTCCGTCGCACGCACACGCGGGTACATGGGCGGACGCAATTTTGTACCAAGATCCACCCCATGTGATAATTTGAAGCGTGTAAAGTTGTTCACTTCATTGATGGTAAATTAAGATAGCGCAGGAAAATTGAGTGGATGTGAGGGCGGAAGAAATATATTACTACTCCACTGCGCGCATGCGAGTAGATAAATCATGGGCTGCTAGTAGTACTTCCATTGGTCTCCATCGTATTTTGTGCCAATTTTTGACAGTAACATAATATTTACGCACTTGAGCAGTGTAGTCTTCTATAAATTTATGTTCCACTAAACTCATCGGGAGCCCTTTCGGGCCTCGAAACCAAAACCATCAATTAATCTTTACCTTGTTCCCATCCCATTCGAAAGCCTGCTCACACCTACTAGTACGACCAAACCTGAACGTGTCCCCACTATGCAGGTATTAGTACTAGTGCTAGTACTTAGGTTATAAAAAGGGGAACTGCCTAACGAAAAATTACTCTACCTTTCCTCCTCATAAGTGCTTCTTCTTCGTTCGTCCTTGCCATGGCCGGTGAGTAGAGCTATAGGTCGAGAACTACTCGTAACAAGGGAGCGACAACCAAGGCTGAGAAAAAAAGGGCTCGCCGCAACGCAGAGACCTCGAAAGATCTCTCACGGGCAGGCGATGGCTCCCAGGAGCGCCCTAGCCGCAGAGGCGAACATGCCAAGCCGGCAGCGTTGGAGTCATTATCCCTCGACGGCATGCCCGATCAGCTCAATAAGCACCTCAATAAGCAAAAGGAGTTCATCCAAGACTTGGTGGAGCTGCTGAAGGAGAGCCTCGACGACATGCCCACTGAGCTCAATAAGCAGGGGGAGTTAACCGCCGTCTTGGTGATGCTGCTGAAGAAGAGCATTGCCTCGGAGATGAAGGCGACCGGTGAAATCCTGCAACTTCAGGAGGACAAGGCAAAGCTCTGCCACGAGCTTGACTTGTTGAAGGAGAAGAACACCGGCTGGAAGAAGCTCAATGAGAATAGTAGTTCCTCAATGAAGATGTTGCGGGCCCTCGTCATGGAATAGAAGGAGGAGTTGGCGAAGCTCCGCATCGAGCACCCAGCTGCTGTCAAGGTACGTAATGCGGCCATGGAATAGATGATGAAGGCTCGCGTCGAGAAATCCCGCGTCATGGACAGAATGAAGAAGATGGCGGAGGAGACGCACAAGGAGATGGAGGTCGTGGAGGCGATGAAGAAGCAATTACGACTCCGTGGCAAATTAGACCATTTGGGGTGATAATCTTCCTTCTTCTTTTGCTCCTGTGTTTCATCTCTTGCTTCGGGTGTTTCACCGCACGTGTCACATTTTCTGCGAGGCATGAATAGAACAATGCTAACAATGAGATGACTAGCAAATTAGATCATTTTTTATCGCCATATGGCACTGGGCTTCCGTGTTTCGTGCTCCTCCGTCATAGTATTACTCCAATGGAAAACTTGAGTATACCACACGGTTCTTTCCTCCTCCGCAGGTCGTCGGCACATTTATACAAGTAGTCAAATCACAAAGGCCCTCGCCTCTCGTGAAACCGACCAAGTTAGACTGCCCCGCCCTCTAGCCTTTTGTACAGTAGTAGTATCGATGGATTTCGCCATGGAGCAAACTTGAAATTAAAAAAAAGGTGGTACATATAGAGAGCGCTCATCGCCAAATTAAGCATATAGTACTATTAAAAATGCTAGTCACAATAACGGTGTCCAGCACAACCCACCCCTTAAATAAAACTAAGCACCCTGGAATTCTTTGACAAAACTAAGTACCCTAAAATTCCTTGACAACTAAACTGCTGGCTATATGATGTTGGCCATATATATTGTACGTATATAATGTGAAGAAACGAGTGGTAGTACTATACCAACTAAAAGATGAAATGTAAAAATACTAGTATGTACGTACTGAAGAGTAAAAGTAACGACAAGAAACATAAAATAGTTCTGCTGGGGGCTCAGCAAAACACACCCCTCAAATTAAACTAAACACACCTGAAATTAAACTATGCAACTAATCCGGCAGACACTGCATTAGAACCACCATGATCAACGACACTGCCACCTTACTAGGAGTCCTCGTCCACGTCCTCGACTTTGTCCTTGTCCTTCTTCCTCTTGGCCAATACTTCTTTGCTTGAACCGCACACTTGGCTCTTGCTCTTTGTCCAACCCTTGTAGATATTGAAACAAAGGTAGACATCCATTGCAGCATAGTGGATGTGGTCTATATCTAGTACATTCCGCTGCCTTGCATGACGATGAAACGTGTGATGAGGTTTCTCCAGTTTACCGTACAAAGGATGAACCATGGCTCCTGCCAGGGTCACCATTGAAGGTTGGACACTGGAGGGCAGCAGCCGATTCTTCTGGAGGTCAAAGGGGTTGCCTACAACGAGGCCTATCTGACCCAGGACTCTTTTGTCGTTCGTAAAGTCTATAGTAATGAATTTGACATGGTTGCTCTCGAGGAAGTTCTTAAAATCCAGGCATTCAATGTCGGCATGGCATATGTGGTAGACCAAGCATAAGTCATGCACGCAAACCTGGATTACGGTGGGATTCTTCCTCTCTTCCTCCATTAGATCCTTCTCTCGTCCCAGGACTGTGGTGTACTCAACATCTAGCCCAGCGACCCACTCATCATCTGAGTTTTCGAACATGTGTTTGAAGCGAGAAAGGCATCCTTTCACCGTCGCGGAAGAACGGGTGTAGATGACGTCGAACTCATCGCCGGTGATGGTTCTAACCTTGTACTCACCGCTGATCATGGAGATTTGGGACACCATGGATTTGGGAGGAGGGTTAGGATTAGTGGAACTGCCGTAATTTGAAAGGATGGGACGACTAGAAGCGAACCGTTGTAATATTAAAGGACGTGCGGGGACGAGTAGGAGCGAACTGCCAGCGTGAGAACGCACTACAAAAAAAGACACATCCGTGACATTTTGGGCCGAACGAAAAAAAATTCTGTCATACATATGACACTTCTATGACGATAATTGTGACAAAACCCGGTGTCATCATAGATGTGGTGGGCTCCTACTTCTATGACACAAAATCATGATAGAAAATGGGCTTTTCTTCCTGGGCGGGACGGAGACGCAGCTGCATGACATTCTTTGGGCCGTCCATGATGGAAAAAACCATGGTAGAAGTGAGGGGGAGGAAAATTTCGGGGAGTTGCCAGTTACGGTGGGAGAGTGATGCACGTTTCTCTCGTAGAGGTACGCGCGTGTGTGTGAGGCGTTGTCTCTGACTGAACCCGAGCGAGGCGTTGGGCTCTAACTGAACCCAAGCGATTGCACTGCAGGCTACGCGTTACTGAACCCGAGCGATCGATCGATGGCTATTAACTGAACCCGATGGAGCGATTCCTTCACTACTGCTGCTAACTGAAGCCGATTGATTGGATGAACAGTGAGTGTTGCGGGGGGTTTGGATGAACAGTGAGCGGTGGCGTTGCCTCTGGATGAACAGGAACCCGTGGTGTGGAGGGCTGGATGAACAGTAGATGGTGGAGGGGTGGTCGAACAGGACCCCGTGGTGTGGAGGGCTGGATGAACAGTAGACAGTGGAGGGGTGCCCATGGAGGGGTGGTTGAACAATAGCCCGTGGAGTAGCGCGCGGTGGAGGCTGGATGAACAGGAGCCCGTGGAGGCTAGAGGAGGTCGACGGTAGCCCGTGGAGGCTGGAGGAGGTCGACGATGGAGATGAACAGTATCCCGCGGAGTCCCGTTTTGCGGTACGCCACACCCCTCCTGATGAAAAGGACCCCCGTTTCGACCGTAGGAGGTCCGTTTCGTCCGTTTTGCGGTACTCCACACCCCTCCCGATCAACAGGACCCCCATTTCGACCGTAGGAGCTCCGTTTCCTCCGTTTTGTGGTACGCCACACCCCTCCCGATCAACAGAACCCCCGTTTTGACCGTAGGAGGTCCGTTTCCTCTGTTTTGCGGTACGCCAGGCCCCTCCCGATCAACAGGAGCTCGTTCCGAACGTAAGAGGTCTGTTTCCTCCATTGTGCGGTACGCTAGGCCTCGTTTCCATCGCTTTTTCCGTCCAAGCCCTCCTGATGAACACGACCACGCATTCCGCTCCGACCCAGCCGGTTGGCTCCCATGCGTTCCGTTGCATCCCGATGAACATGACACATTCTGTTGCCTCTCCATGAACACGACGCATTCTGTTGCCTCCCCATGAACACGACGACGATGTTGTTTCTCCGTTTCGACCCAGCCATGTACGTATGCGCAAGTAGGCGTTTGAGACCCCGCCCGTATGTACACATACGTGGCTGTATTTTCTTTCTTGCACCCTGGCCGCTGTATGTACGTGTACATGCTACGTGCGTGCCTCTACTACGACATGTGCGCGCCTCTACAACGACCAGTATGTATGTACACGTTCGCGACCAGAATCACAATGCTACGTACGCTTCCGCCAGGTGGGTCCCGACTGTCAGACACTTCCTTGCCTACGAAGATGTAGCTGGTGGGTCCCAGCAGTCAGGCGGGTGAATCGTTTTTTTTTCGGACGCACTTCCTTGTGTGCGAAGATGTAGCTGGTGGGTCCCAACAGTCAGGGGGGCGAATCTTTTTTTTTTGCCCAGACGCACTTCCTTGCGTGCGAAGGTGTCGCTGGTGGGTCCCAGTGGTCAGGGGGGCGAATCGTTTTGTTTTTTTGCCCGGACGCACTTCCTTGCGTGCGAATATGTAGCTGGTGGGTCCCAGCAGTCAGGGGGAAACGTTTTTTTCGTGAAATACAGTGGCCATCCGGTGGGTTCCGGCTGTCAGGTGGAGGAATCATTATTTTCCGCGTAATAAGGAGGCACTTCCTTGCTACGGTCGTGGACCCAGCTGTCAGCCTCTCCATGTACAGTCCACGTCCGATGGAAGTCGTTCCTTGACCATGTTGACCATGCCGCTCCGAGAGCACTAGGGCGGTGGACGACGGCGAGGCCTAGGAAGGGGACGACAAGGAGCCAGGTAAGACGCGGCAGTGGAAGCCCGCGCGGAGAGGAGTACGAGGGTTCACTGGTTCAGCTACGATGTGAGGCTACCGTCGCCGCAGGGCCTGGCCAGTGGTGAGAATAGTAGGGGGTGGTGAGGCCTCCGCGGCAGCACAGCCGGCCACGGGAGGCAGGAGCATGTGGCATGACCGGCGCTGCTTTGGGCGGCTGGAGCAAGAAGACCAGAGGTTGAAGAAGCACTACGGCCGTTGGATGGACATTGTACGGTCACTGGAGTTAGAGTCGCTCATATTGACTAAAGTTGACATAGGCCCCCGTCCCAGTCAACTTAGTAGGCCCACAAGTCAGCCTCCCACCATTGTGGGTCCCAACTATCAAGGGGAGTATTCATTTTTTTGCGTAATAAGGAGGCACTTTTGGTGGGTCCGAGCTGACAGCGCGGGGAATGTTTTTTTCGCGAAATACGCTGGCCTGTCCGGTGGGTCCCAGCAGTCAGGGGGGAAACGTTTTTTTCGCGAAATAAGGTGGCCCATCCGGTGGGTCCCTGCTGTCAGGTGGAGGAATAATTATTTTGCGCGTAATAAGGAGGCACTTCCTTGTGGCCGCCTGGACCCAGCTGTCAGCCTCTCGACGTACAGTACTCTTCCGATGGAAGTCGGTCGTTGACCACGCCGCGCCGAGAGCACCAGGGCAGTGGTCTGGATGACGGCGAGGCCTAGGAAGGGGACAATGCAGAGCTGGGGAAGACGCAGCAGTGGTAGCCTGCACGGAGAGGAGTACGAGGGTTCACTAGTTCGGCTGCGGCATGAGGTTGTCGTCGTCCCAGAATAACATGGGGTGTGGGTGAGTAGAGGGATACCCTGGGCCAGCGGTGGGACTAGTAGGGGGCGGTGAGGCCTCCGCGGCATCACAGCCGGCCACGAGAGGCAGGAGCACGCGGCACAACCATCTCTGCTTTGGGCGGCTGGAGCAAGAAGACCAGAGGTTGAAGAAGCACTATGGCCGTTGGATGGACATCGTACGGTCACTGGAGCTAGAATCGTTCATATTGACTAAGTTGACAAAGCCCTCCGTCCCCGTCAACTTAGTTGGCCCACAAGTCATCCTCCCACTATGGTGGGTCCCATCTAGCAGGGTGGGTATTCATTTTCTTGTTGGTAATAAGGAGGCACTTCCTTGCGTGCGAAGATATAGCTGGTGGGTCTGACATGTCAGCGGGGGAACGTTTTTTTCACGAAATATAGAGGCCCTTCTGGTGGGTCCTAGCTGTCAGGTGGAGGAATCATTATTTTGCGCGTACAGTCCACAGTCGATGGATGTCCTTCGTTGACCACGTTGACCAGGCCGCGCCGAGAGCACCATGGCGGTGGACGATGCCGAGGCCTAGGAAGGGAACGACACGGAGCCGGGGAAGACTCGGCAATGGTTGCCATGCGGTGGGGAGTACGAGGGTTTACTGGTCCGGCTGCCGTCGCTGGAAAATAACAGGGGTGTGGGTGAGTAGAGGAATGGCCTGGCCAGCAATGAAGTAGGGTGGGGCGGTGCGGCCTGTGTAGTAGCACAGCCGGCCACGGGAGGCGGGAGCAGGCAGTCCCACCAGAGCTAGTTTGGGCGGCTGGAGCAAGAAGATCAGATATTGAAGAAGAAGCACGGCCTTTGGATTAACATCCAACGGTCACTGCTGCTAGAATCGTTTGTGGACTAAGTTGACAGAGCCAAAGTACAGTCAACCTAGTAGACCCACAAGTCAGCCTCCAAATCTGTCCCAAACAGCATACAGCCCGAAATTTCTAGCCGGATTCAAATTAATTTTAAATCTAAATATACCTTAATTTAAATTCAATGAAATTTTTCCCGCACAAAAACAATGAAATTTAAAATATCAAGATCCGAAAGAAAACAATATTTGGGAACTAATTGCCTGTTTGTTGTATTTTTTTCATTTTACAGCCCATTTATTATTACTTATAGCCCATTTCTTATTACTTATATCCCATTTCTTATTACTTATAGCCCATTTCTTATTACTTATAGCCCATTTTCTTGGCAAAATGCATCCCACCTCGTCTTGGAAGATTTCCGGCCCAGCAGGGCATAGAAAAGCAAGTAGGCCTATGTTGGTTATTCTGCAAAAAACAAAATAGCTGGCTGACCATTTTTCAGAAAGCAAAAAAACCAAACTGGGCTGGTCATGTACTAAACATATGAAATAAAAGCCTGGGTCCCGCACAACCCAGTTGATACCCTTCTCCGTCCCGAAAAAACAAAATTACTGCGCGCGCTACTGGGTCCCTACTGTCATCCTCACCATGTACAGTCATCTCCTTATTCCTCTCGGTTGTTGACCATGTTGACAATACTGAAGGGAGGTGCTGCGGCGAGCGCGGAGGACGATGGTGAGGCTCGGACGGGAATGAACAGGAGCAGGGGAAGATCACAGCCAGCCGTGGGAGGCGGGAGCAGGCGGTCACGCCGGCGCTGGTTTGGCTTTGGCGGCTCGAGGAAGAAGAGACTGAAGAAACGCGACAGACGTTGAATGTCAATCGAACGGTCAAGGTTGGCACAATCATTTTTTGACTAAGCGGACACCAAGTAGCATACTTTTTTATATATAGGAAGTAAACTACGAGGAAAATATGTTCATCTGCCGTCCTCCTCACAGGGAACGTTCGCCACATAAGTGACTAGCACCCTTGGTTTTCAACCGAGAGGTCTTGGGTTCGAGTCCGAGGAACTCTCAATTTTTTCCTCCTTCCTTCCTCGCAAAAAAGGGAAAGAAAATCAAAGACTTGGGAAGGCGTACAGAACAAGCTAGTGTACCAGTAAAGAGACATTGCCGAGTTTTAGAAAAAAGTAAGACGTGCTCCTGTGGCTGGTTCGAATCCAAGCCTAGACTATGACTATATATGGTGCTATGCTACTCTGCAAGTAATGAAACTGACATATCCAAAGTTCGCTTCTCCTCTTCTCTACTTACTCTGCCTAGCATCAGAAGCTCTGGCCGCAGCAACCATGTCCGCTGGCTGCTCGTCCACCTGCTCTTCAGCAGGAAACAACCAGATATGCGCCAAGTTGCCACCCATACCATCGCATGTGGGTCTCATCACACCCCCGCCGGCATGCGCACCACAGCCGATTGCTCATCGCAACCCGCTGCGGTTGGTGTGGTGCCACTGCTGCAAATCACGCAGAGTCATCTGTCGCGTCTCAAACACAATCCGTAACCCTGGCCGAGTCTTCTACAAATGCCCGGATCATGGGGTAATAATATGTTTAAGTGTTGTTCTGCTGCTTTCAATTGCTGATTTTTTTAATAGTTTGGTTGATGATCTTCCAATTTGATTCATGCAGAAAAGGGAAGATTCGTGTGATTTGTATTTCTGGGAAGTTGCCGATGTGGGGGAATGCAACTACACTAATTATTTGGTTAGCCGAGGAATCCCAATACCAGCAGGTTGGGGTGTTGGACAAGTAACTGAAGGAACGGCAGAAGAGGAATATGCAGAGCAGAAGGTTAAAGATGCAGTTCCTCTGATCATGGCCAAGCAACAGCTGCTGAACGGCCTTGACAGCAATGAGGAGATGAAAGAGCTTGTGAAGATAATGGGCAAAATCGATGTGCTCTGTAGGATGATTGTCTCTTTATTTGCAGTGTATGTAGCACTCGTGATGTATTTAGTGGCTACGACATGAGCACTTTGCTGAAACTGGTAATGAATGAAACCTGTGTAGCAGGCTGGGTGTAGTGTTGTGAACATCTAATGATTTCTATTAACGGTAATCAGGGGTATCCCCTTTTGCTCATATAAATAAATAGATAGCAGAGGCCCTGTCGGGTCAGCTTTGTTCACATTCGAAGACGTCGAGCAAATTGTAGTCCAACAGCAAACTATGTCATCAAATTCAAGTTTCACAGCCAAATATGAGTACAACTAAACAACAATGTCATCATGTTTTAGTTGTCATACAATCACCAAACACAAATTAGCATACATAACAAGTGATGTTCTCACAGCAAAATACTAAACAACATGTTCATCAGGTTTCAGTTGTCATAGCAAACACAATTTCACATAGTAGATAAAAAAACGTCTTCTGACAGGCAAATACGACAAAAGCAATGTAATCATCATCCGCAGCAGCAGTGTCAACATCTTCGCCATGTGTATCAGTATGAATCGTAATTCCCCATGGTGTCATCTTCTTCTTCGTCCTCAACGTCCTCGAACATTGGCTTCTTCTTGATCAACTCTTGTATGTCCACAGCACGACAGGCAATCTTTTCGCTGGCGTCATTGACGTGATGGTTCTCAAAGATATTAGGAACATATGTGTTATCATGTACATCAGGAGCAGTGTAAGCATCATCTTGTTGTGCAACTTCATTCCTCTGCTCAAACCTTTGCAATACTCTCCAGTCATCGCTACGTGCAAATGTGTCTTCCAAGAAAAATATCTGTGTTGCTTAATTTGCCAAAATAAAACGCTCGTTGGTCTGGTACGCCGCCTTGACATTGATGGATTTGAAATAATCATCAGCTCTTGGTTTTGCGATCCTGGAAAACAGGTTATACCAACGACAGCACAACAGAACCACACACCGATGATCCTCGAAACTAGAGATATACTGCAACTGAACAATGTCTGTTATGTTAGCATACATTTCAGTTGTCTCTTTGTCATACGTATCCGTGCTCATGATGGCACTGTTTTGTGTCTTCCTGCCTTCGTCTCATGCAAGGGTGTTGTAGCGCACATCTCCAACAACGCAAGATTCATAATGTCTTACCCGAGTATCAGGACCCATTTCTAGTGAGTAAAGGGCATCATCAACTACCTGCCCATCCTCCCGCATCTTCTTAACCTATGGTTAGAAAATAGACAAGCTGATCATCTTATGTACTCAATATATTAAAAAAACTGACAGTGCACTTCAAAAGCTTACATGGTTCTTGAACCATTTCGCAAATCCTGCCAAAACCAGTTTGTCAATGTTTCTTGGATTTTGCGGCAGTAACTCCTCTTTGTAGATGCTGCACAACATAGTGATCGCGTCAAACATCTAAATATATAAGAATGTGCTGCAAGTTTAGTAGATTACGATGTATAAGCTGCAGTACTGCACTTACTTGATATAAGGTAGTATCTCAAGACAGTTATTCAACACATACCAAACCATTTTGTCCAAATCTTTAGGTTCGTCCTCTTGTCGACTCTTCCCTGTAACTCGAACAGAATAATCAAAAACATTGAGCCCGGGATTGTCTTCACCCACCTCTTTGCTAAGCTGATCAGCGGTTTCAATGTATTTTGAGCAGAATTTTAACGCTTCTGTAGCAATGTAGGCCTCTGCAATGGAATCCTCGGGTCTAGCTCTGTTCCTAACATAGCCCTTGAAAGTGCCTAGCTGCCTTTCAATAGGGTACATCCAACCATACTGTACTGGACCTCTAAGTAGTGCCTCATTAGGTAGATGAACAACCAAATGCACCATCACATCAAAGAAGGTTGGAGGATATATCTTCTCAAGGTCGCATAGGATAGTTGGTATCTTGTCTCTAAGACGCTCCAAAGCATCTATCCTGATATTTCTACTACAGAGTTCCCTAAAGAATTGTCCCAACTCTGCAACTGCTCTGTATAAGTCAGGGCGGCCCAATCCTCTAAGGATAATAGGTAAAACCCTTTGAAGTAGGACGTGGCAGTCATGAGTTTTCAACCCTTTCACCTTGTTTCCATCTACACTGACTCTCCTTTCAGGGTTGCAAGCAAATCCATGTGGGAATCTCACACGTGACAGGACCTCGCAGAATTCTTTTCTTTTTACCTTGTCCAAGACGTACACAGCTGGTGCCATATCCCATGGTTTACCTTCATCTTGCACCTGGAAATCCTTTCTGATACCCAGGTGTGTCAAATCAATCCTAGATTTTAAGGTATCTTTCGTCTTGCCTTCAATGTTAAGAAGTGTGCCGATAATACTGTCACATATATTTTTCTCAATGTGCATCACATCAAGATTATGTCGCAGATCCAAATCTTTCCAATACTCCAAGTCCCACAAAGTGGACCTGCGGGTAAACAATAATCTCTCTTCTATCGTGCCACGCTTCCTTTTCCCACTACCATTACCAGGATGGTTACCTGGTGTAATATGCCTGACCTTCTCTAATTCCACTTGCAACTCATCGGTGGTGAGCCTCTTTGGCGCATCACAGTTTTCATGCTTTGCATTGAACACATGTCTTCGGTATTTTCTAGGATGCGGCTTGTCCTTGGCAAGGAAACGGCGGTGTCCAATGTAACAGATCTTGCTAAGTATTGCATATGACAGCGGATTCCTGTCACAGCGAACAAATGCATTGTAACCATGTGTCGTTCACCCTGACATAGTGCCCAAAGCCGGATAATCATGGATGCACCAAATTACAACAGCGCGCAGAAAGAAATCAGCTGGTGGGCTGCTATATAGGTCTCGAGTGAGAAAACCCTTCCATAGCTGTTGAAGTTCCTCCACAAGAGGCTCCATGAACAAATCAAAATCCTTTCCAGGACTTTTTGGACCTGGGATGAGCAAGGCCATCATGTAGTTTGATTCTTTGGTGCAGACATTTGGAGGCATGTTGTAAGGGATAACAAGCACTGGCCACATGCTATATTTGGCGCTCTGGTGGCCAAATGGGTTAAATCCATCTAAAGCTAAGCCAAGTCTAATGTTTCTCGGGTCAGTAGTAATCTCTTTGTGTTTATCATTGAAGCTTTTCCACTCACTACCATGAGATGGATGGCTCATTACATTCTGATCTCTATACTCCTGGTTCCTGGAATGCCACAGTACATCCTCTCTTGTTTCATCATCATGAAACAACCTCTGCAATCTTGGTGTAATTGGAAAATGTCTCAAAACATTATGAGGAACCCTCTTCATAGCATCGCCATCTTTCCATCTTAATGATTTGCATTTCGGGCATTCACTTAAGTTGGCATAATCCTTCCAGAACAAAACACAATTATTCTTACAAACATGGATCATATCATATCCAATTCCAACTGCATGAAGGAAATTCTTCATTTTACTGTAGGTGTGTGGCAGCACAGACGCATCTGGGAAAGATTTGCGGAAAGCAGCCAACATCGCATCAAATGATTTGTTGGTCATCCGCTCAGATGTCTTCACCTGAAGAAAGGTGACCATGGCTGAGAATACTGACATCTTATATCCTGGGGTGACAGCAATGTTCCATTGTTCCAACATGCGGGCTCATCGTTTTTCTTCTGCAGGTGAAAGTTCACGGAATGCACGAGCATTTCGTAGCATTGTTTCAATGTTGGTCAAACTCACTAGCTCCGCCACCACCACCTCCTCCTCCTCTTCCACCTGAGCATCAGGCAGATCAAGATGGTGATCTGCTGCTTCCACATAGTCAATAACATTGACGTTCACAGCTTCACCATGATGAACCCACCTAGTATATGTAACCAACATCCATACAAGTGTAGATGATTTTGCACAGTTGACTGGGATCTTGTAACTGAATTCATACAACTGCTACACGGGCAGAGCACATCTGATTTCGGACCACCGTACTCAGCTCTGATAAAGTTCATGAAGTTTTCAACCCCCTCGACATATGCAGTGGAGAATCTTCGAGCAGAAGTTATCCAAGTCCTGTCCATCTGTTAGACATACAAATTAGTTCTTCTACTAGATATTACAGGAAAAACATATATGCTTTTTTATGAAGTCCAGAAAAAAAATACCAAGGTCGATGTCTAAAGCTATGGCAAGATATTTGGACGAGCAGATCTAAGTAACGAAATATATGTAAAGCTAATTAGCAAACAGATTTGAGTGCTAAATTATGGCAGGCTGTTTCAGGAGTCAATGAGGCCGAGCACACAGCCATCGAACTATCGAAGGCCATCGCAGGAACAAAGATCGAGTATAAAACGGTGTAGAGCTATTTCACCTAATAGATTGGCTACTAGACCATGGCAATCTACGTCATAATAAATATATGGCAGGATATTTTAGCAACTAATCGGCCTTGGCATGCCATCTCAGCTAAGCAGATTGAGTGCAGAACTGGGCAAGGAAGCTTCTTAAGCAGAGCATATTGATAGTAAACTACTTCGGCAAATAGTGAGATTAACAGCGTCTATCAGCTAACATTCAGCGCTACACCGACATGAACGGGGCCTCAGTCTAGAATGCGCGTACCGTGGGAGAAGCTGACCGCCATGCGTCTCCACACGAACGTCGCCAGCGGTGGCGGCGCTGACCGCCGTGTGCCTCCACAAGAATGTAGCCAGAGGTGGGGCGCGGCTAGAGGATGGCAATCTACGAGAGCGTACTTTGGGAGCGAGAGGATCGCCGTGTGTCCCCTCGACGAACCGCGGCGCTGACATATTGGCGCGGCGGGGAGGGCGGCTTTGGCAGAGCGAATGGAGTGGAGGGGGGACGGGGGGAGAGGGTTTGGGGAATATTTGGCCGAAGGGCGGTTGAATCGAATTTGGGGGGAATTTTTGTGTGTGTGGGAGGGGGGAGGATTTTCGCACGGTGGGCGGGGGGAGTTTGGCCCATGGTCGGTTTCTCCAAGTGCAGTCCCACGTGTCAGTGAAGAGGGAAGCCGAAGCGCGTTCCATTTGCGTGAGCCGTGTGCAGGACCGAACGTGTGTGGGGTGCAATGCGACCGCGACAGGAGTGCTGTGAGTGTACCGCCTTTTTTCCTTTTAAGCTAGGTGCTTCACCCCCTCAAAAAAAAGTTGCTTCGCGCGATCAATCGATACTACTACTAGTAATTCGGTAATCCCGACTAAAACGGCACGGCCGGGTCTTTTCCCGCGCGATATCCTGGGAGGTTGGCTTAGTTGGGTTTTTTAGATTTGTCTCGGTTCAATAAAAAGCAGAGTTGGTGATGATGGTGTGCCTATCATCCTGCAATATAGGCCGTCCGATCTATATCTAACGGATAGGAAGGAAACTATGACAATTTACCCGCACTCCTCTCCACATTTGCAGATAAGGCTTTCCCTTGTTCATCCTTTTCTCCCACAAGATCTTGATCTTCCATGCAACGCACGGGCATCTTGCTAGTACTCCTACAATATGTATATTATTGTGAAAGTTCATATACACCGGTTGAGATTAATGCAAACACGGCAGATTTTCATTACATTTCGAACTTTTATAAGACAGAAAAATAAGAGAAACCCTACCCTAAACCTATTCTACGGTGGCGACCGACGTCCTCCATCTGCGAGCTCTATGTACGGGGGCAGGGTTCAAGACCCGTGAAGTGAAGGTGCGGTCTCCGGCGAGGAAGAGTAGAACACGGGATACGGACCGGCCAGTTGGCACACCATGCCCTGCCGCCTCCCATGCCCTACTCATCCTCGGAGGAGTCCCCGACCTCGGCGGAGCCGGACATTGGACGGCAGCAAGTAGGACGCATGGATGACAGTGCTCCCGTTGTCGGCCGCCAGCGTGGCCACCGCTTGTGCGGTCGCATCCGCGTCCGGCTACGCCGCTATTGCATCGCGATAGGTGACTTGAGCGAGGGCAGTGACTTCGAGCTTCATCCCTGAAGACAAGCTCTCCCGCAGAGCGTTCACACTTGCGGTCATGGCGGATGTGGTGCCAGGTAGGAGGATGATGCGCTATGGTGTGGAGGTTAGTTGGGCGTTGCAGCTTTAAGTAGCGCATTCCGGTGAGGCCAAGCGTCCGGGTGCGTCATTAAGTCGCCGGAGTTGGTTCCTCGGGCACCGAGCCTCTTAACGACGACATACTAAATGACGGCATGAATGCGGGCAGCTGGCACTAGCTGGGAATGCACCGCGCGACGACGCGAGGGACGAGGGCTTTGGTGTGCCAGGGTAGTCAGTTGCCGTCGTGGCAACGTTGGCAATGCCCTTTGCTCAAATGCGATCCCCGCATGTCATTGAAAAAGCAAGACAACCCGGCATGGTCTCAGGTCCAGAGGATGCAGTTGGCCGCGCTACACCACTCCGCGGACGCGTCGCGGCGCCCCGTGCATCCTCGACGAGCCGGGTGTTGGGGAGTGTTTGGATTGTGGCCAAAGTGCACCTTACCAAAATTTTGGTCATGACCCAAAGATTGGTCTTTGTTTGGATGGTTGCCATTTCTTTGGCATGCCAATGAACTCTAGCCAACTCTAGTTCATTTTCTTGCCAATGTCGGCCAAATCATGGGTAACCAATACCTCAACAAAATTTTGGCTACCCAAAGCTTTGATGGGGCAACCTTGGGCACAAACCAAACATACCGTTGGTCGTGCCACATCACAAATTCCACCCTCGACACAATGAAACCGACCGTGTCTATCGACGATATGAGTGTGTCGCTCACCGCGGTCGCCGTCTCCAGAGGCGGTGCTGGAGCTGCGCCCCGTTGTTGGCCCCAACGACCCACATGAACGGTTGTCGGTGACGAGGAGGTCGTGGGCCAGCTCCTCCATTGGACTAGTCTGCGCTACGTCGTCCCGACGGGTGTGCCCCACGTGTCGGTTTCCCTGTTTTCCCGGCCATATTCGAGCGTCAGTGCTCCGCGTTGCGCATTAGGCCTTTCACTATGTAGGCCAAGCGAGACAACTTATTGTTTATTTGAGTCGTTCAAGTGTAATCATGTGGCGTTTTCTTATTTCTCATTCCTCCCCAACCCTCTTCTCCATCGATCATGTCGCCCTCCAGTCGAGTCCATCCTCCCGCATGCCTCAGTTTGAACATTCCACCGAGTATCATTCGCATGTACCCACCCTAGTCCTCTTTCAATAGATCTCCGGACACCGATATGAAATCGAGATGGAACGAGTGGGGGCACGTGATACCTAAGGCGGATTCAAAATTTTGAACCGGCGATCATAGCATCCGCAAATCATATATAAAGGGTATTCAATGTTCGTTTCATTTTTGAATGTACAATATACTCCCTCCTATCCTTTCTACTTTACATATAAGTTTTATGTGTAGTCAAAGTATCTCTACTATGATAAAAAAGGTATCAACATTCAACAACGCCCAATCAATATTGTTACATTCGTACGTACTCCTAGATTTGTACTCATGATGGTTTCCAATTTGACTATTGACAAGATTAATAGTACTCCTTTCACATAGGTGAGTAAGTCATCTTAGGCTGTGCACCGTGACCAAGGAGGAGGGGAAAACGAGAGACATTAATGTTTATTTGCTAATTAATAGTATTGCATGCAATGAACTAACCACTGCATGTCATGTTTGATAGTCTCAGGTCATTAAAAGCATGCACACCCTCATCTCTTATTGGTTCATATGTCAAGAAACAAGAAACGAGGTAGAAGTTAGTGCACCGCGCCTACGTGTTTTGGGATTATTTGGTTTTGGTAAGATGACTTACATACCCAGATGGAGGGAGTACATGAGATGTATAATGTGAAAATTATATCATTGGAAACTCCTTTCACATACGAAATTGACCATATGCTTTGTGTAAGTTGCATGTCATATATTATTACTCTAACATTTGGTCAAAGTTAGCCTCGAAAAACGCATTAGACCCTGTATGCTTTGTGTAAGTTGCATGTCATATATTATTACTCTAACATTTGTGTAAGTTGCATGTCATATATTATTACTCTAACATTTGGTCAAAGTAGTATATTGGAAGTGGATCCTCTGACGTAGGTATCCCTGCCTTACCCTCCCTTTCGGTCACTTAGTGGCGGACCCCATGCTTGCTAGGCCCGCATGTCAGTTACTCAATGGGTTCGGCCACGTCAGGGGATCCTCATCCGTAGTATACTCCCTCTGTTTTTATTTACTCCGCATAAAATGGAGGGAGTGGTGGTATAATAAATGACGCGGGCGGGGGAGGGGGAGGGACGTCGGTTTGCTCTCAACTGCGGTCCCACAAGCGAGCGAAAACGCAAGACGAAGCGCGTTCCATTCGGTGAGCGACGTGGAGGGTCCAGCGTGCCCGGCTGCAACGCACCGCAACAAGAGCGATGTACAGTCAAAACCGATTGACCAGTCGTCACCGAAACCACTATTTAGACCAGAACCTTCACTGCTCGGCCTATGCCAGCCACTGCCCTAAAACCACACCAAATCTCTAGCCCATTCCCCCACCTTTCGATCCCCTAGCCCGCATCAAGCGTCCCCTAGTTCGCCGGAAAGCCATGGTGCGCCGCAAGATCACTTACTACAAGATGCTGACGCCGGAGCGCTGCGCAGAAATCACGGCGGTGGTTGGCGCTACAGACCTCCATTCCCAAGCTCGCTTTGCGGCGGGCCAATCCCCGAGTTCTCTGGAGCCAAGCTACGAGGAGGAGGAAGACAATCCAATGTTCACTGTGGAGGTCGCGGAGCAGAAGGCTCCCTATGGATATGAGACGATGGACGTCGACTTCGTGCCGGCGTCCGAGTCCCCCATGGTGCAGGAGGACTAGCGATGCAACATGGCGATACTAAAGGAGGACCGGGAGGCAGAGGCTCAACTCGATGCGGAGCGCGCGCATGCCCCTGCCATCGAGGCTCTCCTGCAGGCGGAACCGGATGTCGTGGATGTGAATCGGGCGGCGGAGGCTCAACTTGAGGTGGAGCGCGCGGATGCCGCTGCCATCGAGGCCCTCCTGCAGGAGGAACCGGATGTCCTGTACATGAACCGGGCGGCAGAGGCTCGACTTGACGCAGAGCGTGCGGATGCCACTCTCATCAACGCCCTCCTTTGGACGGAACCGGAAGTCCTGGGCTTGAACCGGGCGGCGGAGGCTCGACTCGACGTGGAGCGCGCGGATGCCGCTCTCATCGAGGCCCTCCTGCAGGCGGAACCGGAAGTCCTGGACTTGAACCGGGCGGCGGAGGCTGGACTCGACGTGGAGCACACGGATGCCGCTGCCATCGAGGCCCTCCTGCAGGCGGAACCGGACGTCCTCGACTTGAACCAGGCTTTGCTCTCGTCCGTGCAGAGCGCCCGCACGCTCTGCTTGAACGAGTAGCTGGAGGCCGAGGACAACCACGGTGCGGGGACACACATCGGCAGCGACGGCTGGTTTGCGCCGGCAGCCAAAGACGACGAGGCCATCTCTTTCCGCGAACAGTGATAGTTTTTCTTTATGTTGTTGTTTTTATTATTATGGATCTTTTGCTGTGTAAAAACATACTATTTGTTATGCAAGTCGCCTGACTTGGGTCAGTCTACCATTTCAGGCGGTTGGATGAATATCCTACGTCTCCTAACCCTTCTTTCCTTCTTCCTCGCCTCTTCTTCTTCCCCAATAGACCACCGCATGGCCCGTACGGATACTCCGGTTGGATAAACATACTCTATGAACGAAAATTATGTGTCAGCGATAGGATGGCTGAGTTTGGTTTGTTCACATGTGACAGCACGTGTCAGTGAGGGTGCGCTCCCTTGGTTGGGTTTGCAGCGTGCAGGAGCGACTGTGTGAGGGTGCGGTGTGACCCCGGCGTGCAGGAGCGACCGTGTGAGGGTGCGGTGCGACCGCGACAGCCGTGCGCAAGTGTACCTCCTTCTCATTTTGAAAACTTTAGGCAAGTTTGGAAAAAATGTGTGGCGAAGTTTGGCAATGCAAGGCCTAGACCCAAACAGGATAAGTACGTACGTACTAGGAGTACTAATGTTAAAAAAGAAAGGTGGGGTTTTCCTTCGATACAAATCCTTGTTTCACGTGTCAATTAATGCGTATTTTTTTCTAGAAAGACCAAAGATCTAACCATCTCACTCCTCATCGCTTGATTAATGCAGCGCCATGCAAACGAACCTTCTCACTTCTGCATGCATGCAGGGGATACTAATGTCCTTGGTTGCTAACCCCATCAATTTTGCCTCGATTAGTGTTAGTGGCCCTTTGCAAATTGTAATTTTGATATGCTGGCCTTGTGTACAAAAAAATGGAGGTAGTAACTATATTTGAATTCCTTGCCCATTGCGGTGACGTCGACGACTTTTGTTGTGGTTTGGCGAAGTGCGTTCGACGGAGAACACCATCGAGGGAGACCACGGTAAAAGGGTGCTTGGATACGTTTTAGTCCCATGACTAAAAGTAGTGGGACTAAAACTTGCTAGCCTCACCCATGCTTGGATCAAAATACTAAAGAGACTAAAATCAAGTTATTGAGCATTTATTATCCTCCAAACCCTCCAATCCAGAACTCGCATGTGTTAAAGGAGAGGAATTGAATGAGGAGAGAGAGGGATAATACATATTTTAGTAGGTTTCCTATGACAAAAATGTTAGCCTCAAGACTAGTCCTAGCCTCTCTTTAGTCAGGGGTGCTTGGAACTTTAGCCTCTAAAAGAGACTATTTTTAGTCAGACTAAAAATAGTCCCTTGGATCCAAGCACCCTCTAAGTCATTCGCAAGTGCCGCCTGCAAGCCGAGACAACCGCCTTATTTGCATCCAGGAAGTCCTTTACTAGTACTACTACTAGGAGTACTAGTGCGGTGAGATGGTTTCTCGAAGAAGACGATGGAGAAGCGGAGTCTGCGAAGAGTGAAATGATAGTTGCTTCGTCCGTGCTTTGTGATTTGATGCCTCACTGCTTTGTGATTTGTGATAGAAGGGACAAGGGAGTAGACTCTGTGCTCTATACTGTACTACTCCTACATGCGTCCAAGCATGGGAGAAAGAGGAGAGACGTTGCGTTTTTCTATTCCTTCAATCAATCAATCAGGGAGCTTTGGTTCCCTATTTTTGGCTTTGGCAACACTGTCCACAATGGTTCCCATGATGCCAATAGCTATTTTCACATTTGGCTACACATTTTGGATGCCCTTAACCGTACCACTTGGTTTTTCTCCTGTGCGCTATCTATACAAATCTCAATTATATTGATCTAAAAAATTATAGAATCAAAGATTAGTAAAAAGGAGGTGATTTTCCCGCGTGGATGGCGGGGGAGGTTTCTTATTTTCGGAGGACGTTGTCCTGGCGGTTTGCTAACATGTGGTCCCACGTGTCAGTGCTTTACCAAGCTGATCCGCGTCCCACATGAGGCAGAACAACGGCAGAAGCAACACGTGGTTAAGTTGAAGAAGGTGAGGGAGAAGCGGATTCAGCAACGAGTGAAATGATGGTTGCTTCGTCCCTCCCACTTCTTTTTTTAGCATTATTACTTCGTCCCTCCAACTTAACTGCGGGAAAGGTGCAGGTTTGTGATTTCACGCCTCATTGCTCATTACTACGCCGGCGCCATGACTGGGGTGCTTCACCCCGGCTGCTCTGCACTACATTCTGGTATGGCACGTGGACCCGGTAGCTTGATGTCCCACATGTCGGCGAAAGGGACTAGAAGATTTATGAAAGCGAGCGCTCCACTCTTACGACGGAGGAGTAGATGACACGACGGCCCAGTGAACTGTCACTTATACTGTATAGTACTATAGTTTTGTTGTTTCGCACGATCCATCGATACAAAACCGATTAAACATGAAAGGGCGGGATTTTACCCACGCGGTAGATGATACTGGCGATACATTTCAAAGGCAATTTTAAAGTATGCAAACTGAATAATTATAAGTAACAATATGATATCTAGTAAAACTAACAACACATATGATTTATTGTGTTAGAGTGTAGTAGTACTACTATATTGCATAGTTGTTAGATGTAACATGCGAGAACATGTAGAGATGTAGTTTTGGAGGGCCTACAGAGAGAAAAGCGTAATACGGTCACCGAACTTCAGAATAAGATGATTACGGTCACTATATATGTTTTGCGGTGATTATCCGGTCACTTTCTCACAGTTCAGCATTGGACTGCACTCTGTTGACCGGCCAAATAGTCTGCCTGGCGCCATGTTGACTAGTTAAATTGACCATGTTCCCTGTGGGTCCCACCTATCAGTTTGCATAGGGAAAAGGTCAGATAAACACAAATTTATGCAGGCGCGACAAGGCTTCAACCCGTGCGCGTGAATCACCTAGTTGTGTATCTGTCTGTCAGGGCCTGATGTGTGCGCATGCACGTGTAGGTTGAGCACTTGAGCGTGAGAGTGTGTGTTGGTCGTGTGGTGTACTGGTGTGTGCATGCATGCATGCGTGTGTGCGTGTGAGTGTTGCGTGCGTGCGTGGCTGCGTGTGTACGTGTGAGTGTTGCGTGCGTGCGTGCGTTGGTGCATGTGTTTGTGTGAGTATTGCATGGATGGAGTTCGTGTGCATGCATGCGTGTGTGTATAATCACCACACCAGCTCCTGTGTGTTAAAATAGATGGCTTAGCATACCAATACAAGGCCACCTTGTCCGCTGTGCCCGCGGTCATGACTTCGCACCACCGTCAAAATATTTTTTTGTCGTTTGTTTTCATTCTTACTAGCAAGATGCCCGTGCGTTGCACGTAACATCAAGATG
Organism: Triticum aestivum; assembly: GCF_018294505.1. Lineage (NCBI taxonomy): Eukaryota > Viridiplantae > Streptophyta > Magnoliopsida > Poales > Poaceae > Triticum > Triticum aestivum. The sequence continues at coordinate 160,354,211 of NC_057804.1, read as the reverse complement.
CATTTGTATGACTTGTTTATCTTGTGAGAGAAAAGGATGAACGAGGGAAGGCCTTATTTGCAAATGTGGAGAAGTGTGTGGGTACCTTTTTGCAAAATTGCCATAGTTTCTTTCCTATCCGTCAGATATAAATCGGACGGCCTATATTGCAGGATGGCAGGCACACCATCGTCACCAACTCTGTTTTTTATAAGAGTGTATTTTATAATAGTGTAGATGTAGAGTAGATACAAGTCGACAGGTGGGCACGATGTTAGTGAGATAATGTGATGCAACCCTAGAGGTGCCACGTGGAGCGTTCAACTGGCAACTAGTCATGTCATGAGCAAATACAAAGTTGTATGGTGAGCCCGTGACTATATAATAACCACTAAACATAAACGGTGACCGTAATGAGTGGATTATGAAGTCCAATGTATGTATCATGCTTTCGCTTCAAATACAATGATCGTCATTGCATATATTGCGAGAGAAAGATGAAACACGCGTGAATTTTCTGGAGGCTTACTTTTAGAGGACCTGGAGATAGTTTTGTGTGCATGTGTGAAAGGGGCGTACAGGGGGGTATGCGATGGAGAGAGAGATGCTCCTCGTTTCTCTTTATTATGACTAACTTTGTATATAATATAAAAATATACAAATTCACAGTGCGGAATAAATGTCATTGTGGGCACAATGCAATGCAAATTAGCGTTCGTACTCCTCCATATAACTTTGTAATGTTGTATATATGTAGAAACTCTAAAATAATTTTTTGGCCACACTTTATTCAAAAGGAATGTTGTATGCGAAATAAACGTGAAGAGAGGGCTTTTTAGATCAATGGGGTACGTGATGTAACATGTGTGAATGTGTAGTTGATGCATTTGGCGGGGCCTAGAGAGGTATGTGTGTGTATTACGTATTCGAGAGAGGCATGGATAGAGGGGCCGACGGGGGGGGGGCGTGGGAGAGATAGCACGAGAAATGAGAGTGGTCTAGAGAGAGAGACGAATATGACGTCACGACAAGAGATTCCATTCCCTTGAGTGTGTATATGCAAGGGGGGAGGGAATAGAGGCACCAGGAGAAATTTTCTGTGTGTGTGGTGTTTGTGTTGGTATGTGTGGGTGTGAGAAGATAATGAGACGTGGGGGCAGAGGGTGTGTCACCGCGTGAGGTCCGGTGGGTCGAGGTGAGGCCCTTCGTTTGGTTCCATCCTGCGCCACATTGGTCAGCCCATGACACATTTAGGAAGACCCATGGATGACTAGTCGTACAAGACAAAGATAGCAGAATTGTGAAGGACTCTGTGTCCACTGACAAAGCCGGCTAGGATTTGTAACCCTAGGTTCTCGGACTAAGGTAACCCCTTTATCTCTGATATTACTATTCATCCAACCTAACTTTAAGGGGCATCCTACAGAATGCTCTGCTAGAATCATACTCGTCGATTAGGAAGAGAGGTGTGAGATAATGCGTGAGAGACATGCGTAAAGATAATGTGCGTACATGAGACACGTAGGCAGGTCCATGTATATAGAAAGGGTCGATGAGGATTGTGCGTGTGTATGTTTGCGAGAGGAAGAGTGCTTGTGATAAAGGTTAGTGAAAACAGTTGTAAATGGTTACGAGAGGGAGGGAGGGTTATATCTAGAGCATGTGTGCAAGAAAGACACCTCGGGAGAGAGTGTGTGAGCATGTGTGAGAGACCACCGATGGAGAGTGAAACTACACGTAAAAGACTGCTCTACACATTGATTAAAGATATAAATTGTATCCAAATATTAGGATGGGATCATGATATTTGCAATTCGCGTAAGGAGCGGTCATTGATCCATCAGACATCTAGATTCTATCGAATTTGAGCATGTCTATGTTATTATTCGACACAATTGATCCACATAGTTAGTATTTTGAACTCCAGACAATGCATCGCTTTAGCAATCGAATATAAACGTGAGTATAGTTCATGTTGTGTGTGTAAAGCACATTATACATACGAAAGTTACACAATGGACATTTATAAATAGCTACCTATGAACTAGCATACATTTGAATTCAACCTAAGGTGGTTTAAAAAAATCGAATTCAACATGAAGTCCATTCAATTATTTGAATTTGATATCATGGCATTTGTAAACCATACCTAAACTATGGGGGTACCAATCTTTGCTCTGATTTTGTACATAATAGCATATGTAGTCGTGTACAAAATAGATTCAAATTTAGCTCCTCCATTCCAAAATAATCGTAGTTATAGGATTTTCAAGTGTCAAAATTTCAAAAGGAAGCGGATAATTTAATGAGGTTTTCAAACATACAAGGTCAAATATAACGTTGTCTATTTAGGTCAATCCTCATAGTTCAAGAGTACTCTAAACGTGAATGCTTGTGTTTCAAAATTTCGAACGAAGCGCCAAAAGAGCCTCTACTCGCCCGAAACCGCGTGAGACCAATGTTTGGTAGTACAAGGAAATTACTTTTCTAATAACTCGACCTGTGAAACCTACCGGCCCGACGTCCAAAGGTCTAAACCGAGGTAGGTTTGTAGCTTCATCTAGACGCCACGCAACAGCCTCCGAAAAACATTCGTACACAATGGCCACCTAAGCACACATGCGCGCGGCCGAAATCGCTCCCGCCCACTATTTGGGACACCTGGGATTACCATCCTACCCCCGACCCACAGTAGCTCCGAAATTTCAGAGGGGGGCAAAGTTTGTACTTTCCCCAAATTTCAAACAAGCGCGTCCCATCTTCTGTTTAAAAAAGCCAAAAACAAGCGCATCCTAGACCGAAACATGGTTCCCCCCCACCCGTTCGATTCCCCATTCATACTCTGTGGGCGCCAAAACTACCTCTCCACCAGCCGCGAAACCCCGGTGTCCTTCGTCCGCCACCCCATCCCACCCATCAACCGCCGCCCTTCTCCATCACGCCGATACCTCGACGTCATCGTCCACCGCAACCTCAACTGCAACTCCTTCCACGGCTAGTAGTTGAAGCCGAGGCCGAGCCTTCCGTACCCGAGCCAGTTCAACCATGCCGTCCTGCGCCTCACCGCTGCCACTCCAACTTCGCCACCCTCCACCGCACCAGAACTGTTCCTGCTACGCCGTCCTTTGCCGCCTCGGATCTGCTTCCCCTCCGCCGACATACAGCCACGGCAACACAGTGAACAATTTGGCCATTGGTTCGTCCAAGCCTGCACCCTCCAGAACATCAGTTTCCCCGGTAAAAACAAGAAGATCGGCACGACATGTGGAGGTGACCACACCGGAAACCGAAGAAGGTACTCCTGTTCCCTTGTTCGTGCAAATCTTACGTCTCTGCTTGCATAGTATTCATCCCACAAAAGACAATAGTTGACTGCTTCTTCTTGATACTAGATGTTCCTAGTAACTCGCGATGCACAAGGTTTCTCCTCATATACTATTTCACCTTAGCTAGAGGTCCGTTGCCCCCCTGAATTTCAATTTCTGGCCAGTTGATTCCCAATTAACGGAAGCATTCCCCGGCGTAACAGGCGCTAGTACGACTATTACGCCGGGGAAGCAGCGCCTTGGTGTTTATCTTAGGGGCGTCTGCGGCCTAGAGCTACTGGCGCCCGATCTGGAGGTCGGTCGGGATTAAAGGGATGGCTTGGGGGCGCTGCCAAGCACGACGGTGGTGTGAGGTCAATGGGAGGGCGGGGCGGCGGAGGCACGGGTCTGGGCCGGTGGTCGCTGGCGGTTCGAGAAAGATCGTCAACAGTGACTGGCGGGAGGTAGACGAAGGCCATCTGCCCGTTCCTTATAGATCGGACGGTTCATTAAAAAAATCGACTGACCTATTTATTTTCAGTCGACTGTTATCTTAGATATGACCACATGTGGTGGTGTGCTGGAGGAGTACCTGCATTTCCTGTGCTCATATATTACAAAATCATACGGAGTAGAATCTAATTTTGTTTGCCATGCAATGTTGTAGAGCTATCATATGTCTCCTGTCATTTATTTTTCAGCCACCTGCTATCTGCTACTTTTACAGTGCACTAGTTCTGCACACACTTCACCCATACTCTCACTATTGTGTTTTTATGCAAGGATATTTCAGAGTCTGCCGAAAGAGAAGCAAAAAAGAAAAGAGACAAGTCGTGCCAGCTTTCTACGCGGCTAGGCATGGCACGTTACAGCTGCTATAAAGGGTGCAGTGTCAGCAGATGGAGACGGTAAACATAGCTCTGGAGTTGATGACCTCGCTCGCAATGAACCACCATCCCAGGTGCTTGCTTTAACTTCGCGGTGTCATATGTGGTTGCATGTTCCATATGGTGTCTAGCTTGTATTCGAAAGGCCGAAGTCGGTCTTTATTAAGATAAGGAAAGATATTTTTTACATGAACCACCATCCCGTGAGCACCAGAAGACAAATAGCTAGTCAGGGCACTGGCCGAGCCAGTGACAAGCCCAGCAAAGACAGGCATCACCTGGAAGCCAACTAAAAAGCCGCGATGGTGGCGAAGCAGCCCGCCTCCCACCAGGCTCTCAGGTCCTAGATGATCATGTTCACCACTCCAGCCGGATGTCTAGCTTGTATTGCTTCCAATTTGGTTAAATTGCATCTGCTTAGCTTACACATTATACCTTTGAATATGACATGCCTTTCTGTTTTTGGTACATACTAGTACATCTGTGTATTAACCATGTTCTTACATCAAACTAATGTTCTTGTGTATCCCTCATCAATCACTTATGACGAGGCAGGCAGGCAAGGGGACTACTCCTCATTTAAAGAATGCAGCGTCAGCCTCCCGACATGATTCTCAAGAAACAGAAATGCTAGATGAAGATAGTGAACGTAGCTCTGTAGTTGATTACAGCATTTCCCCTACACTAGCATCGCAGGTGCTTGCTCTAACTTGGCAGCGTGATATGTGGTTGCATGTTGCATATGGTGTCTAGATTGTAATTCTTCCAATCTGGTTAAACTGCATGTGCTAGTCTGCTTAGCTTATACCCTGTAAATGTGACATTATACCTGTTAATGTGACATGCCTTCCTGTATTTAGTACATAGTACATCTGTCTATTAAGCATGTCCTTACATAAAACTATTGTTTTTTTGTATCCCGCATCAATCAATATGACGAGACACCTTTAGTATATGCAGTGCGATATTAGTTGCATCTTTCATATGATTTATAGCATGCGCTGCTTCTAATTTGTTGAAATTCCATTTATGATGGGACGCTTTTAACTTGGCAGAGTCATATTGGTTGCATCTTTCATGTGGTGTCTAGCTTGCATTGCTTCTTATTTGCTGGAATGGTTTCTGCTTAGTTTACACAAACAGTTGTGAACATGCCATGCCGTCCTGTTTTTCGTACATATTCCATCCTGGTATCATGTGTTTGCCTTACATCAAAGTAGTGATTGTCAGTATCATGCATGAATGAGTTCTGAAGAGAGAATTTTATTGCTTTTTCTTGTCGGTTTTACTTGACAATTCAAAATCAATAAAGCGGAAGGAAGTTAGCAAGGCAGCGGATAAAGGTGCTCCTTCCGAACGGAGGGCCTCTACAGTTTCTACTCCTCCACACCCCCAAGATGATTTCCAAGACAACACATGCATAGACACTCAACAAAGCTGTGTTTATGATGAGCACGTCTCCCCTAGTGCAGCATCACTGGTGCTCCCTCTAACTTGGCACTGTTATATGTGGTTGCATGTTATGTGTGATGTCTAGCTTGTATTGCTTCTAATTTTGTTGAATTCCATCTGCTTACTTTACACATTATACTTGAATAAGACATGTGTTCCTGTTTCTAGAACATACAATATCTGTCTATCACACCATGTTCTTACATCAAATTACTACTGTTGTGTAACCTGCAACAATCACTTATCATAAGACACGTTTGACTTCGGAGTGTGATATAGGTTACATCTCACATTCTTTTCTAGCTTGTACTACTAATTTGTTGAAATGGCACTTATGACGAGACAGTTTTAACTTGGTAGAGTGATATTCGTTGCATCTTTCATATGGTGTCTAGCTTTCATTGCTTCTAATTTGTTGAAATGCCTTCTCCTTAGTTTACACATCATAAGCTGTGAATATGCAATGTGTGAATATGCAATGGCACTAATGACGAGAGACCTCTAACATGGTAGTGTGATGTTGTTTGCATCTTGCATATGATTTATTTCTTGTACTGCTTCACATTTGTTTAAACGCCATTTATGCTGAGACACTGTTAACTTGGCAGAGCGATATTTGTAGCATCTTTCATATGGTGTCTACCTTCCATTGCATTGCTTCTAATTTGGTGAAATGTCTTCTTCTTAGTTTACACATCATAGTTCTGGTTATCTCTTCCGTCCTGTTTTTCATACATATTACATCCTCCTATCATGTGGTTGTCTAACATCAAAGTTCAGTTTGTCTGCATCACGCATCAATTTGTTCTGAAGAACTAAATTGTTATTCATTTTTCTTGTCGGCTTGACTTAACATGGCACAGAGAAAGAGGAAGAAACACAGAATGGCAGGGAATGAGAAGCGGATGAATCCTGCAGATTCTGCTGGTACTGATGGTGCAATAGAAGGTGAAAGTCCAGCGGAAAATTCTACAAACACGGCATCCCATGCTACACGAGCTGCAAAAAAAGCCAAACAGAAACAAATAGCTGCCACCAAACAAGCAGAGACAGCCCTAGTTCTTGCAACACCTACCACAGTACTACCAGCTGCACGACATTACTCGTGCGTCAACTGAGCTAGCAGCACGTTCCCAAGCTCCCTTGCCACCTGACACTACTTCCCAAGCACTCTTGACACAAGACGAGTTGGCAATATCAGATGAACCTTGTGAGCTTCAACAGCAAGAAGGTAGTTGCTGGAGTCAAGTTACAGTTGCATGCTTCTTTATATGTAGTCTCACAGTTTGATGTACACTAACACTTCCTATGTTCGTTGTTGGACTAGCACCTAGGCGCAAGAGGAAACAAACATCAGGGATAATGCTCGATAGGTTAACTAAATCTAGAGGAGGAAGAATGGAGATCCGTTTTGAGGCAGGTTTAAAAAGGCCACGTGATGCTACAGAGTCAGCCAAGTTAGTATCAGAGGCAGCGGTTGCCGTTAGGTGTCATGTACGTATCCTCCCAACATGGATTCAGTACAGGAATGACAAAGACAAAACCCAGTTCAACACCTTCCTCGACCATTTATCTGTAAGTATGGTTATGTATGGAAACTAGTAATATCGTCTTGCTCTGTCCCATACTTTCTAGGTTGCAGATAATGAGACTCCCATAATTTTCAACAGATGAGGTTCAAGTTGGATAGCCAAGATGATGCAACCAGACAAGCTTGCACCCATGTTTTCAAGTCTGCTCTGCGACAGTATCGGTATAACTTGAGGAAAACTCACTTTGAAGGCAAGGCTAACAGTGAACTTTCCCAAACATCTCCAGTGGAAAATATATCGGATGAAGACTGGAGGGGCCTTGTTAAACACTGGTCTGATCCGAAGTATCAGGTACATTATATATATGTGATCAGATCACATGTTGAAGTCCTATTGACGCATGTGCCACACAAATCTATCTTCTTGTAGGTGAACTGTTCAAAGAACAAGGCCAACCGTACGAAAGTGAAATTCCAACAGACGACAGGATCTCGTAGCTATATTGCACACTGCGAGGCTCTTGTAATTAGCTGCTGTTTCACTCTTTTTGCTGTACCATATTATCAGATCTATATTGACTTGTTCGAAATGCAGAGGAAAGCCCGCAAGGACCAAAAAGTACCTGAACCAAATGATGTGGAAATCTTCAAGGACTGTCACACCAGCAAGAAGAAGGGCATGACTACACCAGTCAAAGCTGCTGTTGTAAGTCCTTAATCCTCATGCCTTTTAACTACTACTTACTCTGACTTGTGCCTTGAACTGCATGGTTTGCAGCCAATGTCTATTACTCTTTTCAATTTTATACACAATTGTCTTAGCGTATCATTGCACCTTACAAGGTTTAAAAGGAGGAGTGATGTTCCTTTGATCTTGACCCGTAATCTAGTTCCGTGCTGGACTTGCCCACACAACGTTACAATTGCATGTTTGTCTGTTCTCAGTTGTTTTGTGATATGAATGATGTCATACTATGCTTACCGTATTATAAACTTCGTCTCTTTATCCTTAGCCCTCAATACAATGTGAAGAAATAGACAATACATTAGCGATGGTACATGGTCATATGTTTGGAACCTGGTTTTATTATGTACTTTGCAATAAAATACAACTAATATTTTACATGGGTTCACCAGAATAAGTTCTGTATATAGACCAAAGCTATTTTGTTTGGTTTTGCTGCCTCCTTAATATCTTCTGTTCTGGTACTACTAATGTAAAACCTCAACTTTTCAGCGAGCTATGGAAAAAATGGTGGAACCGCCACCTTCTGAAGGTGGCGAGGTAACTATAACTGCATTGTCAGCTCTTGCTGCAATGGGTCAGTACCTGTCCACTAACAGTGCCAAAAGCACGTTCCTGCGTAATACTGGGTTGGTTGTTAAGGAAATATCATCCAAACTGCCTCATGATCAAGATATGCATTCTCAAAGCAATGTTGTATTTGCGCTCCAGACACAAGTCCATTCCCTAACAGAGGCCCTTTGTGAAACAAGGAGAAACATTGCTCAATGTCGTCAAGATATGCATGGTTTTGAAACCAGACTATCAAACATGTTCTATGTTGTTCAAGAGCCTAGGGTAAATGAAGGCGAGGGTTATGGTGTTCCATCGGACAATACAACATGAAAACGTAACAGTCAGGTCAAATGAACCAAGCTTCTGAACTTCTGGTAGTGCCAACCTTCCTTTTGTTATATAGTTGTAATTTGTTTTTGTGCGATACAAATTTTATTCTTAACGTGCAGCCACCGGCTGAAGAAAGCAGCAAGCCATTTTTGTATAGTGTAGGGTGTTCCCTATATTTGCACTGGTGGAGATCTTTGATGCCGAGTGGATGTAATCTGTGCAATCGCCTTAATAGCATAGCGTTAGTTTGGGCCTTATTTATTTCCTAGTCTTCTTTTTCCCTCGTTTGCTAGTGGCCGCAACTAACCATGGGCCATATACGGGCCGTAGGATCCATGGGTCTCCTACGAGCCGTCGATAAATGGGCCTGTAATCGGTGGGCCTCGGGCCATCGATAAATGGGCCTGTAATCGGTGGGCCTCGGGCCGTCGGATAAATGGGTCTACATGGGCCATAATCAGGCGTAATTGGTATCGGCCCAGCACGGTAACGGGCCGTTAATAGGCCGTAGGACTGCAAAAGCTTAATTCTGTCACAGGCATAACGGGTTGTTAATGGGCCAGGATATAGGATGGGCTGGCCAGAAACGGGCCGACTCTTGCCATGGGCCGAATTTGTCCCATTAAGGTAACAAGCCAGTAACGGGCCGACTCTTGCCATGGGCCGAATTTGGCCCATTTGGGGAACATGCCAGTAACGGGCCGACTCCTGCCATGGGCCGAATTTGGCCCATTAGGGGAATAGGCCAGTAACGGGCCGTAAGTAATTGAGGGCCGAAAAGGAGACCAAGAACGTATGGGCCATCAATAGGCCGAAAGCTAACACGGGCTGGAAACGGCCCATGTAAATCACGGGCCGTTAACGGGTACAAAGAAAATTACTGTTCATTGTGGGCTAGATTCACTGTGGGCCTGTAAAGGGCCGAAAGATACGAAGGCCTCATATGGGCCGAAAGACGTCGTGGGCCATACATGGGCCGAAAGTGAAATGGGCTGGTGTTATATTCGACGGGCCACATGACGTTGTTGGGCCGATTTCCTTTAGTGCCTAACGGGCCATAAAATGGGCTATTTGCGAAGAGACCATTAACAGGCTTTTCATGGGCCAGCCTGTTAAATTTTGACCAAGTCAAACGGGCCGGCTTTGTAAGCTAACTGGGCCAGTGGTGGGCCGTGTCACGTGTCGACATATCATAGGCGCCTATCTAACCCACTAACGAGCTGACACGTGTATCGTCCGGTCAATAAGAATTTTACACGTGGAAATTTCCCATTGGTCGGGGCTGTTAATGGGTTGTCGGATCCAAAACCCGACCCGATAGCTTAACAGCGTTCCGTTACGGTGGATGCCACGTGTCGGTCACCCTTGACGAAAGCACTTCTGTGACACGCGATTTATCGTCATGGAAGTGGACACTTCCGTGATGATAATTTTGGTAATGTCATGGAACACTTCTACGACAGCACATGTATGACTATCTTGATTCTGTCATAAATTTGTCATGGATGTACATGCATGACAAAAACGAGACCTACTGTGACAAACACGTATCATCACGGAAGTGTATTTTTTTGTAGTGACGGTAGGGTAGTGGCTTTCCATTCTCCCATGATACGGGCTTACGAGAGCCCTTGGATCTGAGATCGAATGGTTGCATGGCGTGATTCTAAACATATGGGTGAATATCCTATCCTGGAGGGTTATTCTGCAAATTTTCAGCAACTTAGCATGCGACCGTTCGATCTCAGATCCAAGGGTTGCCAGCAGCCCGTATCGTGGTCGCGCCTACCACCACCGTCGCGTCGCTCGCGCAGTCGCGCCCTTGGAGATTTAACATGGTGCGTTAGGCTATCTGATGTTGGCATTTCATCACTTAGTCACTCATACTACAACAAGGTTAGCTATAAGGTTGGCTATAAGTGTATTTTTTTTACTTCTCTCTATCTCCTTTTTCGTACTCCCTCCGTCCCATAATATAAGAATGTTTTTGACACTAGTGTAGTGCTAAAAATGTTCTTATATTATGGGACAGAGGGAGTAGTATTTATTGCATTTGCCAAGGAGTGACCTCTTCCAATGAAATGGTGCTTTAGATGAGGTGCTAAGGGCATTAAATGGCTTAGCAATCAAGTCCCCAATGCATAGGTGCTTATTAGTTTTTTGTTGCTAAGTTTGCTTCATTTAATTAGCTATAGACTCAAAATTGTCTTTTCACCTAGGTACGCGCACTTAGCACCGCTCTTCCTTGGGTCACCAAACTTGCCACATCAGACTTTATGCTTATGTGGCAAGCTTAACACCTGTAGGAGCAAGTAAGTACTACAATAGTGGGCTATAAGCCTGCTTTACATGGCATTTTTGCATATGTGGAGGAAAGAGGCAAGGAAAAAGTGGAGAAGTGGGCTCTCATGCAAGAGCCAGCCTCTACTACATGGTGGAGCATTGGGAGAGGCACCTGTATGGAGGTGGTCAGGAATCAGGAGACTCACGCCGGTCGTAACGCCGCAGTTAAAATGATAATGGCAAGTCAAATCACGGGGCCCCACCTGTCCATCAGTAACTCGCTGTCAAATCACACAGCCCTACATTTGCAGCAGCCTACTCCCTCATCTTCTCGCTTCTCTGTCGAACCGACTAGGCGGAACTGCCCCGCTTACTGCACAGGAAAAGCCCCGCCCTCGACATTTAAATAATACAGTATACTAATTTTGTATCCATGGATTCCGCCATGGAGCAAAGCCTCTAGAGAACGGCAGTACACATGTACGAAGTATACAGCATGCTCGTCACATTCGCGTCGCACCCCAGACGGTCGGTCGGTCTGGCACGCTGCTCTCCAAATGGAACACGCGTCATATTGCGTTTGCACACATATGTGGGCCCCAATTGAGAACCGACCATAGGCCCACTCCCCGGCCCCGCAAGCCGGGTGACTTAAGAGAAGAGGGAGACGAGCGATAGTACTAGAGAGGTGTTGTACTACGTTGGTGCCTGGACAATCCTTGCAAGACACGGAAGATCAGTTCATCCATGCATGTGACCATACTCCAGCAGACATGCCTGGATTGGCTATCGTCTACATATCATGCAGGCAGTGTTGCACAGGGCTGTAGTTCTGGTGAGAAATCTAAAAAAAGGTTTCTTGTCATCTCGCAAAATTAGGTGTCATGTGCTTCAGATCACTGCGAGGGTTAGATAGCGACAACTGAGTTGGGCTAGTCATTGGGGGCACATGCACGAAGACTACTTGGCTGCCATCTAGGTCAAGCCGGCAATGTTAATTAGGACATCTATCGACGGACCCCTTTTCTATGAGTTTATCTTTAATTTGAGCTTTGTTCCTCGTCTAGTTTGTCCATCCACTACTTGGGAAAAGCCTATACACACAATCTTACCAGCAGCGCGCTTTAAAATAAGGCGCTGCTGCTATGTAACAGTAGCGCGCGCAAACATAACTCGCTGCTGAAATAAATATAGCGGTAGCACGCCCGCTCTAAGATGCGCTACTGCTATTATTTCCATGAGGCCGTCGTGAGGCTAGTTCTAGCAGCAGCGCGTTATCATGAAGAGCGCTACTGCTACCGATCATAGTAATATCGCATTTCACCAATAAGCGGTACTGCTAAGTTTGCTACAAAAATTTAGTCCCACCTTGCTCCGTGATGAGAGTTTCTACCACCTTAAATATGTTACTTCTCAAACTTTGACAAGCACTTGGTCTTCATTGAACTCTATGTGTAGAATTTGTGGCCGCAATATGAGTCTTCACCGGTTCCTAAACAGGTGAGGACTCATATTGATAAATCAGATTGTACACAAAAAGATTGATGATGATCAATGTATTTTTGAAGTCTATTTTTACATGCTGACACATAGCAGTAGCGCTTTGTTTGTGAAAGGCGCTACTGCTAGGTAGTTTAGAAGTAGCGCCGTTCTCTATAGCGCGCTACTGCTAAGCCATTCCATCTCCCACCCCCCTCTCCTCTATCCGATACACTCACACTCACACACTCACTAGATCTCCCCCTCAACCCCCCGCGCCGGTCCTTCCCCGTCGCCCCTCCTCCCTCTGTACCGCCGTCACCGCCTTCTCCTTGCTGGACTTGGTACCGACCTCCTCCTCCGTCCTCCCTCCACTCACCGCTAGCCGCCCCCTCCTCGCTCTGCCTTCCTCCTCTGTCCTCCCTCCACTATCCGCTGGCCGGCCCCTCCTCGCTCCGCCTTCCTCCTCTGTCCTACTCTCTTCTCCCTCCTCGGGTCGCACCTCCTTCTCCCTCCTACCTGCTACATTTTTATTTAGTAGGCTAGTTCATATGCAACATTTTGATTTAGTTGAATGATTTATTTGATTTAGTAGGCTAGTTGATTTAGTTGGTTTACAACATTTTGATTTAGTTGATTTAGTAGGCTAGTTGATTTTGTATGCACCATTTTATTGTTATTTTTTCTGTACATGGATAGGTAGATGCTTTTGTTTTTTGTAATAAGTTGTTTTTTTGAAAAATGTAGGTGGTACCTTGTCATCTAATATGTTACTAGATCTTAGGATTATAATTGTCCATCAAATTGCTTCTCGCGGAAGAACCAAAAATATCACATGCTACTGTTTTTCTTTCCTGTGAAGTGGATCGTTAATCCTTTGCTCATATTGCTTTAGGAAAAATGGCGCCACCACCACCACCACTTTGTCGCCTGTGCAAGTCAAGTTGCGCCAGCAGCCTTGCAACTGGCAAGCTGTTCGGCATCTACTTCCAGCCGAGTTTTCGTCATGCGGCGGTAAGAAATTAGATGAAATGTAACAACTATTTTATTTTTAGTGTTGGCATTACTACATTGTGTCATTTTGCTTATTTTACACAGATCATCCCATGCAATGTGAGGTTGAAATTCAACAAGCTGACAGGAGACACTGTGACATTTGAGGCTCCTGGTGGGCATACACTATGGAGGTCGAGAAAGGACGCAATATGTCGCAGATTGGAGGAGATGGATGGGCCCGTTTCCTCGCCTGCATGCGTCTTACTGGTGGTGAGTTGATCAGCTTCTCCTTCAGAGCAGAAAGACCCAAGCTGGCTGTCATTTATCTCAACCTGGTGGAAGATGACGAAGATGATGAAGATGATGGAGATAACGAGGACCCACTCGATGAAGATGATGAGGACCCACTTCATGAAGCCATCGTAGCTCAAAGAATGAGGCTGAGCGAGGAGGAGGTGTCCAACCCGTGGGACATAATTCCGCCAAGTGCTGACTTTGTCGGGGTACCATTCGTGACCCGCTTGGCAAGTACCATTGTTGATCGACATGATATGGTATGTTATACTTACAAATGCGAATTATCCGATGAAATGCTTAGTGTAGAGTCCAATGATATGGTATGTTGTGTGGAATCTAGTCGATGATATGTTTTAGTGTGGAGTTTGATCACATTCTTATTAGTGTAGAATCTAAGGAACTATTAATAGTGTAGATAATCCATATATACTTATTTGCAAGAGTATGTGCAAGGCTATTTATTAATTGATATGTTTTTCTTATTCAGAAATTGGCAAAGAGCCTATCTGTGAGTTATGGTATCGAGCCTGATGAAGAAGGCTCAACTAGACTACAGCTTACTGCAAGGGGCTCCGTCACAACCTGTACTTACCACGTGGACACGGACGGTCGCACATACTTAAACTCGGTTGGGTGGAAGAAATTCCTTGATGGCAAGAATCTTCGTGTTGGACAGGCCATCCTAATTACTATCAGGAACACCAACCGCCCAGGCTTGAGGATGATGATTGTCTTTGATATCATAGAACTAAATATGTGTGTGTGGCTATATCATCCAGAACTACATACGATGATCGTCGTTGATATCATCTAGAACTACATATGATGATCGTCGTCGATATCATCTAGAACTACATATGATGATCGTCGTCGATATGACCTTGTACTACTTGAGGATGCATGTTGACTATGCATGAAATTGTTATCTAGTACTCCCTTCGTTCCAAATGACTCGTCGTGGTTTGAACTAAAACCACGACGAGTAATTTGGAACGAAGAGAGTACTACCTAGTACTTATAATGGTTTATGAATTTGATATCTAGTAGTACCTAGTATCTAAAAGCGAAAGGCGTACCATGGGAAAATGATGAAAGATATAGCAGTAGCAAGGGACAACAAAATCGCTACAGCTAACTAATAGTAGCACATTCCGCAAAAGCGCTGCTGATATCGTCAACAGTAGTTGCGCGGGTGCGGACCGCGCTACTCCGATAAGTTAGCTGTAGCGCCTTATTAGTAGCGCGGCCACCCGCGCTGCTACTAGCCTCAAAACCTGCGCTACTACTAGGGTTTTCCCTAGTAGTGGTCGGGATTCATGTTGTCTCTTTGGGTAGTAAGGTTATGATTTCTTGTCATGTGGCATTTTTTCATGTTATATGTTATAATCTGGTGCTTCAGATCAAAATGACGACAACTGCGCCTCTGGGCCACGTGCATGAAGACTTCTCGACAGTCATTGACGAGGTCAAGCCGGCTCCGGTAGACAAAAGAAAACTAGTAGTTGATAACCCACAAGTGTAGGGGATCGCAATAGCTTTCGAGGGTAAAGTATTCAACCCAAATTTATTGATTCAACACAAGGGGAGCCAAAGAATATTCTTGAGTATTAGCAGTTGAGTTGTCAATTCAACCACACCTGGATAACTTAGTATCTGCAACAAAGTATTTAGTAGAAAAAGTGGTATGATAATAAAGGTCACAGTGGCAAAAGTAAAGACAATAGTTTTTGGGTTTTTATAGTAGTTATAATAATAGCAACGGAAAAGTAAATAAGCGAAGAACAATATATGAAAAGCTCGTAGGCAATGGATCAGTGATGGATAATTATGCCGGATGCAATTCCTCATGTAATAGCTATAACATAGGGTGACAAAGAACTAGCTCCAATTCATCAATGTAATGTAGGCATGTATTCCGTAAATAGTCATACGTGCTTATGGAAAAGAACTTGCAAGACATCTTTTGTCCTACCCTCCCGTGGAAGCGGGGTCCTAGTGGAAACTAAGGGATATTAAGGCCTCCTTTTAATAGAGAACTGGAACAAAGCATTAGCACATAGTGAATACATGAACACCTCAAACTACGGTCATCACCGAGAAGTATCCCGATTATTGTCACTTCGGGGTTGTCGGATCATAACACATAATAGGTGACTATAGACTTGCAAGATAGGATCAAGAACACACATATATTCATGAAAACATAATAGGTTCAGATCTGAAATCATGGCACTCAGGCCCTAGTGACAAGCATTAAGCATAGCAAAGTCATAGCAACATCAATCTCAGAACAAAGTGGATACTAGGGATCAAACCCTAACAAAACTAACTTGATTACATGGTAAATCTCATCCAACCCATCACCGTCAAGCAAGCCTATGATGGAATTACTCATGCACGGCGGTGAGCATCATGAAATTGGTGATGGAGGATGGTTGATGATGACGACGGCCATGAATCCCCCTCTCCAGAGCCCCGAATGGACTCTAGATCAGCCCTCCCGAGAGAGATTAGGGCTTGGCGGCGGCTCCATGTCGTAAAACGCGATGAAACTTTCTCTCTGATTTTTTTCTCCCCGAACGTGAATATATGGAGTTGGAGTTGAGGTCGGTGGAGGTCCAGGGAGCCCACGAGATAGGAGGCCGCGCCCTAGGGGGGCGCACCCCCCTGTCTTGTGGACAGCGTGTGGGCCCCTGGTGTTGATTCTTTCGCCAAAAATTCTTATTAATTCCAAAAAGTGCCTCCGTGGATTTCCAGGACATTCCGAGAACTTTTCTTTTCTACACATAAAACAACATCATGGCAGTTCTGCTGAAAACAACATCAGTCCGGGTTAGTTTCATTCAAATCATGCAAGTTAGAGTCCAAAACAAGGGCAAAAGTGTTTGGAAAAGTAGATACACCGGGGACGTATCAACTCCCCCAAGCTTAAACCTTTGCTTGTCCTCAAGCAATTCAGTTGATAAACTAAAAGTGATAAAGAAAGACTTTTACAAACTCTGTTTGCTCTTGTTGTTGTAAACATGAAAAGCCAGCATTCAAGTTTCAGCAAATATTATGAACTAACCATACTCACAATAACACAAAGGTCTCACAATTACTCATATCAATAGCATAATCAGCTAGCAAGCCATAATAATAAAACTGGGATGACAACACTTTCTCAAAATAATCATGACATGATATAACAAAATGGTATCTCGCTAGCCCTTTCTGAGACCGCAAAACCTAAATGCAGAGAACCTTTAAAGATCACGGACTGACTAAACATTGTAATTCATGGTAAAAGAGATCCAGTCAAGTCATACCCAATATAAACCAATAATAATGAATGCAAATGACAGTGTGCTCTCCAGCGGGTACTTTTAATGAGAAGGGTGATGACTCAACATAAAAGTAAATAGATAGGCCCTTCACAGAGGGAAGCAGGGATTTGTAGAGGTGCCAGAGCTCCATTTAAAATAGAGATTGAATAACATTTTGAGCGGCATACTTTTGCTGTCAACACAACAACTATGAAATGGCTGTATCTTCCATACTACATGCATTATAGGCAGTTCCAAACAGAATGGTAAAGGTTTATACTCCCCAACCACCAACAAGCATCAATCCATGGCTTGCTCGAAACAATGAGTGCCTCCAACATACAACAACCCTAGGGGAGTTTTGTTTAATTATTTTGATTTGCTTTGATCTTTTTGGATCATTGGACTGGGCATCCCGGTTATCGGACCTTTCTCGTGAATGAGGAGCGGAGTCCACTCCTCGTGAGAATAACCCACCTAGCATGGAAGATATAGGCAGCCCTAGTTGTAACATGAGCTGCTCGAGCATACAAAAAAGAATTTCATTTGAAGGTTTGGAGTTTGCCACATACAAATTTACTTGGAACGGCAGGTAAATACCGCATATAGGTAGGTATAGTGGACTCATATGGAACAACTTTGGGGTTTAAGGAGTTTGGATGCACAAGCAGTATTCCCGCTTAGTACAGGTGAAGGCTAGCAAAAGACCAGGAAGCGACCAACTGAGAGAGCGACAACAGTCGTAAACATGCATTAAAATTAATTTACACCGAATACAAGCATCAGTAGGATATAATCCACCATGAACATAAATATCATGAAGGCTATGTTGATTTGATTCAACTACATGCGTGAACATGTGCCAAGTCGAGTCACTAAATTCATTTAAAGGAGGATACCATACCATCATACCACATCATAATCATTCTAATAGCATGTTGGCACGCAAGGTAAACCATTATAAATGATAGCTAATCAAGCATGGAACAAGCAACTATAATATCTAAATGTCATTGCAAATATGTTTACTTCATAATAGCTGACTCAGAAACGATGAACTCATCATATTTACAAAAACAAGAGAGGTCAAGTTCATACCAGCTTTTCTCATCCCAATAAGTCCATCATATATCGTCATTATTGCCTTTCAGTCGCACGGCCGAACGATGTGTATAACAATAAGAGTGCACATGCATTGGACTAAGCTGGAATCTGCAAGCATTCAACTCAAGAGAGAAGACAAGGTAATATGGGCTCTACGTTAAATAAACAATCATGCATATAAGAGCCACTATGCATTTTCAATATGGTCTTCTCAACCCCCAAAGGAAAGAAAAGAAAATAAAACTATTTACATGGGAAAGCTCCCAACAAATAAGAAGAAAAACGAGAAATCTTTTTGGGTTTTCATTTTAATTTCTACTACAAGCATGGAAATTAAACTAACTATTTTTTTTGGTTTTTCTTAAGATTTATGAAACACACAAGAAGAAAGCTAGAAAAGGGAATTTAAACTAGCATGGATAATACAATGAAAGAGTATGAGCACTGACGACTAGTGTGTGAACATGAATGTAAAGTCGGTGAGAAATACGTACTCCCCCAAGCTTAGGCATTTGGCCTAAGTTGGTTTAATACCAATGACCGCCTAGCTGATATCCATAAGTGAATCTGGGGTTGTACTGAGATGCAGAGGCGACCGCCTCCTGAGCAGCAGCGTGTTGGCGAGCTGCCTCCATTCCCCTCTCATATTCAGTTGCTTCTTCCCAGGTGATAACATATCTTCCTTTTGCTTGATAATCAAAAAGGTAGGGAGCAGGAACAGTAACAGGGACGATGTTGCGTCTGTCATAGATTAGTCGATAATTGAGGAATTGTTCATTCCTCTCAAGAAAATGATGATCGAACATAGCTTCTTTATCCAAATAAACATGAGGTAAAATCATATCCCCCTCTCGTGGGGCTATGTTAAGAAAATTAGCCACACGGGTTGCATAAATTCCTCCAAATAAATCCCCCCTTCTACTATTATTCTGCAACCTACGTGCAACTATTGCCCCCAAGTTATAACCTTTATAACCTGACACATCACTCTTGAGGACACAAAGATCAGGGACACACATGTGACATGCTTCATCCTTACCGTTAATGCATCTACCAATAAAGAGAGCAAAATAATGTATAGCCGGAAAATGAATGCTCCCTATGGTAGCTTGTGCTATGTCCCTAGATTCTCCCACGATAATAATAGCAAAAAATCTCTAAATTCTGACTTGCGAGGATCATTAATATTACCCCACTGTGGGAGTTTGCAAGCAGTTGTGAAATCCTCTAAATCCATGGTATAAGATGTATCAAAAATATCAAACATGACACTAGGAGAATTACGCGCACAGATATATTGGAACCTCCGCACAAAGAAATCAGTCAATTGATAGTACTGGGGACACTTATCTTGTAAGCAGTCTTCCAGCTCGGCATTACGCACATACACGTCAAATTCCTCCTTGAAGCCTGCTTCGACCATAAAATCATCGGATGGCCACTCACAAGCCCGTACATTTGCATCCCTCGGCAATTCAACATCTTGCTCACGTATAGCAATCCTTGGCCCTGATATATTCGCTTGTCAGCTAACCATGCTTGCGTGTTAGTTGTCGTTGTAGTGATCTATTGACCGGAAACAAGTGCTTTGGCTCGAGTTGGTACCTGTGCAGGCAATGTGAGTCCTTTTTCATAATGTGAGTCCTGATCACGAAAACAATGCATTAGTGGCCGGAATGATAAACTGGATGAATATACATTAGCTAATCAATCTATATTGTTTGCAAGTTACTGCTCGTTGCATGGAGAGAAATATCTTTGTGCAATGGAGCATTCCATTGACTGCCATATGTTACCTAAACTGACAGCCACAAGGTGTTGTGTTGTCCTCCTGACCTGGTTGCTGTTGAATGCACTGTGGGGAAGACGACAGAGACACGCTTCGGACACTTGTGGGCACCAATTGCCATCTGGGCTACATGGAGAAGGAGATACGGAGGTTTGATTCATTTGAGGCTTTTGAGGAGATATTCTCATTAGCAAAGGAGAAGGAGGTTCGTACGAGCAATGTTTTGTGTGTGGTTGTTTTGATTCGCCTGTTCATCCTTTCATGGACCACCCATTGTTGGTGTGTAATAACTGGGATGAGACTGATTCACAGGTAGACTTTGTGCTTCTCGGTGGTGACCTGTTCCATGAGAACAAGCCTTCATGTTCGACCTTGGTGAAGATCATTGTGATTATACGCCGCTACTTCCTAAATGATATACCAGTCAAGTTTCAGGTTGTTAATGATTAGAAAGTCAACTTCCCAAATAGGTTGAGGAATGAATCTCAAAGCTCAACATTGCATTTCATAATGTTCCTTGGAATTTTGGAATCAGTCGATTTAAATTCAAGAAGGATGAACCATGCCTGGATCGTCGAAGCGAATTGGACGATCGGGCCGAGGGCTGCCACCTCTTCCCCTCACTCTTCTTTCCTTAATATTCACCATCCACACCAGTTTCCATGAGAAAGCCTATTACTTTTAATGTATTTTGATCTTATTAATCTCTTTAGCATTCATGAAAAACGTAGGAAAGATGTGTGCAATCATATTCTTGTACTTCATGTTCTCAGATGAATTTTCCTCTTGCATTACTAGTTTTGTCCATGTAAACTATGAAGACCCACATTTCAATGTTGGCTAGCATGTGTTCACTATCCATGGAAATCATGATGATCCTGCTGGTGTGGTGTGAGCTTCTTTTTATGATCTTTTGATTCGTATGGGTTTCTACTGAAATTTTCTGTATTATATCTCTCGAGTTCATTTTATGCATTCGTTCATTTTGCTTCATTGTTGGATAACCTCTCTGCTATTGATATCCTTTCGGCTTGCAATATTGTGAACTATTTTGGGAAGATAGACCTTGGCAGCTTCGTTGTTCGTCAAATAATTGTCCATCCAGTACTTGTTAAAAAGGTGAATTACTTCTGAACCAGGCAATATCATGAGCTGTCAGATGCCAAATCTGTAATTTCATACGATTTGAGGGTACAACTACAGTTGTACTATATGGCCTTGGGAACATTTGAGATGAGCGACTGAACAGAATGTTTCAGGTGCCTTTCTATTCTGTTGTACATATAGGTAGGCCGGCATTGGCATTCGCCATCTAGCATCCCAATGAGATGATGATGAGGTGATTGCTACCATAAACCAAACAAAAGCAAAATTAAATTTTCATTGTAGAGATGGGCATACATACATCCATATGTGCGCGGGGGCCAATGATTGGATCGAACTCCTGATGATTAGCTTCTTATACTCTATTCTTGTGTTCATGGAAAGGGGAATTATCTTCTTCTTTTTGCTGATTCAGTTTAGTGGTTGACACCTGAGCTGAAACCTGAAAACATATCAACCTGTTTGTCGGCCTTGACAAGTTGATCTCAATGTGTCATCTTATTGAAAAACTATTAGCTGTAGAATTTTGCCACAGAATACGTGCGTGGCCTACGGAGAGAATAACGTGCATGACATGGCCAAGGAAGAGAAACCCGAGCCATAAGTTGTACTTCTTCTACTCTATTCTTGTGTTCATGGCAAGGGGAATTATCTTCTTCTTCTTTTTGTTGATTCAGTTAAGTGGTTGACACCTGAGCTGAAATCTGAAAACATCTCAACCTTTTTGTTGGCCTTGACCGTTTGATTTCAATGTGCCATCTTATTGGAAAACTATTAGCTGCAGAATTTAGCAACAGAACTCGCGCTTGGCCTATAGAGAGAATAACGTCCGCGGCATGGCCAAGGAAGAGAAATGCGAGCAGCTGTCGTGGCTCTCGCTGGACACAGACGGCGCTTGCACTAGGTTGGTCTGCTTGTAGCTGTTGCATCTCTAGGTTTATTGATAATGCTATTTTTTCATTCTATACTCCGTTTAAATTTCAGCTCAAATTTATAACTTAATGCTCTGTAGGGAAGCATGAACATTATGCTAGATATGATCATCTTTGATGTGTCTACGAGAACCAGCTGATTAAAGTTGTTCTTTCATTTGAAGGATAGACTTTGTTTTGATGTTTCAACATGAAATGTAGCTGGTATAATCGGATTTAGCAGACCAAATGGGTGACCAAGCATGGTGCTGTTGCACTTGCTTGCCTTGTCTATGGAGAGAAATTATGTAATGAAGTTAGTACTTTATAATGTTCGCACCCCATTGTTCGTGCTTATATTTGCAGTGAACAAGTTAAATAAATTGGTGTGTGCTATGAAAAACAAAGGAAGAAAACTTACTCCTTTTAACTATTGTATGAAGTATATATTAATATTTTTTGAGGGCAAGTATACATTAATATTAGGTAGAGAAGATAGAGGAGAAACTTTCTATGCGAGAATAGTTTTTTCTTCAAGAATGACCCTTGGTACTTTTGAATAGATCATAACGCCGTAGGGTTCGGATGTTACTATGCAGCTTTGGTGGGCGTTTTGGCTAGCATTTTTTTAGCGAAACACAGTGTCACGCTTGCACATATTATTCTCATCAAATTAAAAAATTTAGTACACAATATTTTTTCTCCCGTTGCAATGCACGGGCATGTGTGCTAGTGATATCCAAATTATAGTTGAACATTCCAGGACCTTCACAACCAACCTTGATGTTGCTCAATTTTATTGCAACTAATGAAGAAGAAGCTTTGTGGGTTTCGTTTTCTGATGGAAATGGAACCAGGGCTGGAGCCCTTTTCTTAAAAAAAATGAAGAAGCTGCTAGCTCACGGGACATTGCTTCATTTTAGGTGAACTGCACCAAAAGGTCCCATGAATTCAATCATCCATGTTGGTGACTGAAAGAGCCAGCTTCAGCATCCCAGTCTAAGCACCCCCAGCCTCCATCCTTGCAACGCACGGTACACCTCGTTTGCCACCTACTCGACCCTAGTGTCACTGATAAAATGAAGTAATAATATAGTTAAAATAGAGCGAGTGTCCTCTCTATCATTTCATTTCCAATGTAGATAAAGAAAGTGCTTCACTTTGTTAATGTATGTTTTATCAACTAGTCCCATTGTTAATGTTTAAGCGTTTCTGCAAACTGGGGTGCTTAATTTTAGTTGATCTATACAAAATTAGAGATTTGAATGTCTCAAGGTGCCTCCTTGTACTACCGATGTACACTGATGTTCATCACAAGCAGAAGGTGTATCTGGGAGACTTGGGACGATTTCTAGTATGAGGCGTACCGTATGAGGCGTCGCAGGGCCCATCTCGCCCTCGCAGCATGCCATACTATGATACTATCGCAATATTTTCTTCTATTTATTTTGTGTGTTTCATCAACTAGTGCCACTATAATGTAATCACGCTTTTTCATTATCTGTGCAAACAGGGTTATTCAGCTGCATTTTGGTGGAACTGCACAAATGTACGTATGGAACCGGCATATATGCAGAGTGCGAGGTGTGCCAAGTAAAAATTACCGACACCAACCATCCTGCATGCACGCATTGGCATCCACCACCACCAGTGGGATGTGTGGCGCTCTCTGTGGACGGATCTTCTTCGGCAACAAATCCTCTAACCAAATACTTGTAGCTTATATTGGCAGTTTCTAGGGAGTACTCTTTTCTGAAACTAGCACCAATCTATTTTCATTATTTGTACACTTTGTCACAACTTTGACCGAAAGGTCCAGAGCTATTTTGGGGTGATTATCATAGTACTTGGAGACTGATTGTAAGCATGATTTTCATTAGCGGTCACACTGATTGTAAGCGTGAGCAGGTGGAAGATTAGGTTAGTGCGAAGCTTACCTTAAACCCTACCGCCCCTGTTGAAATGAGGCGAGCGTCAAGGGAACCATGGAGAACGGCGGGGAAGCGACGCCGCGCCATCCGGCCTCCTCTTGTGGTGGGAGAACAAATACTCATGTGGCTCTGGCTGGCTCTGCACCCTAACGAATGGCACACCATACTCGATCGATTCGTTATCCTTTGGGTGCTCGACCTTTGACCTGTACGCCCACCACCTCCGCCTGACTGTCGCCTCGGGCGAATCTGTCTGCTCCATCGCCCAGAGGAGATACTCGATGAAATCGGAGGACTACAGCGTGACTGTCGCCGAGGAGTACATGTACATCGTCGCCCTCATTCCCGCCTTCTCGCTCTTTCGCATACATTGCCACATGGCCCACACCGTCCTCGAAATCTCCCACTCATTGTCAAACCAAGTAAGGATCTCCTTCAACTTGGCTAACTTTGCCTGGTCGCCGCCGGCGATCTGCCTGATTCGCTGCTGCATCCTCTCCATAGATGTCCTTCTGAGTGGTCCGGTGCTAGCTTTAGAAGATGGGAGGATAGACGGTGATCTTGTAATAGAGAAGAGGGAGAGGCGACACAGTGGTTTTGGAATGGAGATGATGGAGAGGAGAGGAGGTGGTTTTGCAATGGAGAAGATTAGAAGAGGGAGAGGCGAGACGATGCTTTTGGAATGGAGATGATGGAGAGGAGAGGAGGTGGTTTTGCAAAGGAAAAGAAGGAGAGGAGCGTGCGGCAGCGATTTAGGACTGGACGAGAGGGCCGGCACGCTGTGACTAGATCAAAATCAAAATCAATTTACCCTTCAATTAAGAAAGCGACCCCACATTAACTAATGTGCCTTTTATTCTGGGTTATAAATGACCATGATTTTTTGCACATAAAATATATGTTATACGTTGCAAAAATCATATAATTTGGAAGTACATTCAGATACAAACCAAAAGATACAATTTTTGGTGACATGCTTCACATTTTGCTTGTCAAATACAGTACGTGGTCAAACTTTGACCCAAAATACGCAAAACAACAAAAAAATACTTCCAAGACCGGGGCCGCTCCTCTCCTCTTCCATTTCAAAACCACCATCCCTCCTCTATTGTTCCAGTCCAAAACTAGCGTCGCTCCTCTCCCGTTCTAATCTGAAACTAGCGCTGCTCCTCTCCTCTTCAATTCAAAAACCACCGCCGGTGAGTGAAGGTGTTTTGGAGAAGTAGATCGATGGAGGAGTATAACCAATATGTGAGGATCGCAGACGGCGACCCTGTGAAGCTAGCTAGGATGTTGGAGATACAGTCTTGGTTTGACAACAAGGACCAACAAGGGAGTCGCGCGGGAGTACATAGAGCTGCTCCTCCGGGCCATGGAGCAAACAGATTCACCGAATCCGATCGTGAGGGAACGGTGGTGGGAGTATCGATCCCAGATGGAGCATCCACCAGAGATTGAAGGATCGAGCATCTATAGGGTGTCGTTTGTGAGGGTGTCCTGCCAGAGCGAGCCGGTGGAGTCTTCGTCGACCGAACCCAACTACAAGAGGACAAAAGAAGTTGGCTCGACGATGCTTACCCTCCATCCTCTCCCTCATCGTTCACATCGTCTCACGGGGCGGCTGTCTGCCGCCGAGGAATAGGAGGGGACTGCCCCCCAACCCAATAGTCGGGCAGGTTGTGAATTGTCAGGAGGAGCTTAGGGTTGTCATTATTTGCAGGTTGTGAATTGTGTTTTGTGTTGTGTATTTTGAGAGTACTTTCAGATATGAATGTCTTTTGAATTTCAGATTTGCAGTATTGAGCATATGAAGTATTTTATGAATTCTGGAGATCTATTTTTAGCACTTAGAAAAATGTAGTTTCATAGGAGTATAAAAGCGCAGACAATGTGATTCTTAGAGAAGAAGCTGCATGTTTTAGTTTCAGATAAGAAGCTGCAAGTACAATTTCAGATAAGAAACTACAACTTTCAGAGGCAGAGCATTTATATTAACACGGCCTTTTCAAACAGGGTTAACATCATGTTGGAAGTTTTATTCATGGTTGAAAATGAAACTACCAGCCAGTTAACATCATGTTGATCAACATTCATGCGTAGCACATCTTCATATGATGCACAGTCAAAAAGATATGCTATTTTCAAAATGCCCACACAATGTCGAGTATGCAAAACACAGAGAAAATGAGGGACGAAGTTTTGGCAAGTGTTGGACGTGGTGTGCGTAGATGACAATGGGGATCCACATGTCAATAAAGGCAGAGGCAAAAAATTTGGAGATATTTTCCCTGCACAGGTGGAATCGAACCCGGGCAGAACAGCTGTCGGGTAGTGTCACTCGGCCACTAGGCTAGTTCAGTAGTTTCGTTAATAATAAGGCACTTCCTCAGGTGGTCGGATCCCCTCCTGCGCCTTTGTGCGCTCGCCGCGACGCCGCTATCTACCGTTGTGAACATGCTGAAGAAATGAGAGGAATCTGGAGAGGACTGTACGTGGAGATGCGGATACTCGGGACCCACCAGGTCTATGGCCGTACGCAAGCAAGTGCCTCATTGAAAAAATACTTCTTCCTAATGCTATACTGGCGTTGGGGCCCACGGGTTTGTCAACATAGTTACATTTTTTTAGGTGCTTCAACGTAGTTACTATAGGATATAAGTTCACAACGAAGGCGGGGAGCTGGCAGGTATCATTTATTATCACTGGGGCAGCAAGTATCATCTGGGTTTTGGGCTGCCCCGTCTAGGCTTTCTTTTTTAACATGCACAGCCCACGACCTCGGATGGGAGGTCCATAGGCCTGTTTGTATTTTCTTGAGGGCCGTCATGTATCGACCGGCCTATGGACCTCCCATTCGAGGTTTTATTTTTCCTGAAACATCGGCAGCCCAATTTATGTATTTTTTGAAGAAAACGCAGAGGTTTGTTCTATTTTTCTATATAAGAATAGGAACGCCAGGTCCAACTTATGTTTCCCTTCTAACTATATTACACATATTTAAATTATTTTATATGTTATTATATATTATTTTTATTGTCATCATATATTCAAGAGATACTTACATATGTAAGTAAACAATATCCCACATCTTATTAGCTTATAAAAATAATTTCTTAACAATAAAATCTTGGATTGTTTTGGCGCGAAAATCCTAGTGATTGTGTACAAAAGCTTGGTAAGATTTAAGGACGAATGTAATAATATCACTTATTATTTAAATATACTTATAACAAAATGCGCAAGCCCATTTTATTTTTTGATAACATTGCTGGACCAACCCAACATTATAATTAGAATCAGCCCAGCAAAATCGTGTATTTCGAGAAAGTCCAAATGACTTGTAACTTTTTAGAAAAAAATTAATGGGCCGCATGGACGCTACATTATTTGTTCACACAGCCCAGCTAATGGACTGTAATTCAAAAGAAAGATCAAATTGACTGTAAATTCTACCACGCAAAAAAAGACTGTAAATTCTGAAAAAATGGGTTAAATACGTGCCACATTTTTGGAGGCTGAAATGTGGGCCAATAGGTCGAAGCCAACACAAGTCCTTGTCAATTTAGTCAACAAATGATTCTGACATGTTAGCCGTTGGATTTACATCCAAGGACCGGCATCCATCTTGAATCTCTCGTCTTCTTCCTCCAGTGCCACTTGGGCCACCTCCCGCCTCCTGCTGCTAGCAGCTCTGCTTAGCACGCTTCACTGTGAAGCGCTACTCCACCGTTGGCCAGGACATCCATCCACCCCTCCACATTTCCTGTTCTTCTCCACCGACTGCCGAACCACACCGCACTAGAACCAGTTAACCCTCGTACACCTCTCCGTCTTCGACTTAACTCCCGCGTCTTCCCATCTCTGGCTCGTTGCTGTCTGGGGCTTCGCCGTCGTCCACCACCTTGGATGCACTCTGCGCGGCGCGGTCAACGTGGTCAACGAACGACACCATCGGAAGTAGATTGTGCATGGATAGGCTGTGACGCCCCTGATTCAATCGTACACTAATCATACACGCAAACGTGTAAGATCAAGATCAGGGACTCACGGGAAGATATCACAACACAACTCTAAAAACATAGATAAGTCATACAAGCATCATATTACAAGCCAGGGGCCTCGAGGGCTCGAATACAAGTGCTCGATCATAGACGAGTCAGTGGAAGCAACAATATCTGAGTACAGACATAAGTTAAACAAGTTTGCCTTAAGAAGGCTAGCACAAACTGGGATACAGATCGAAAGAGGCGCAAGCCTCCTACCTAGGATACTCCTAAACTACTCCTGGTCGTCGTCAGCAGCCTGCACGTAGTAGTAGGCACCTCCGGTGTAGTAGGAGTCATCGTCGACAGTGGCGTCTGGCTCCTGGGCTCCAACATCTGGTTGTGTCAACCAGGTAGAAAGGAAAGGGGGAAAAGGGGGAGAAACGCAACCGTGAGTACTCATCCAAAGTACTCGCAAGCAAGGATCTACACTACATATGCATGGGTATATGTGTAAAGAGGCAATATCAATGGACTGAACTGCAGAATGCCAGAATAAGAGGGGGATAGCTAGTCCTATCGAAGACGACGCTTCTGGCAGCCTCCGTCTTGCAGCATATAGAAGAGAGTAGATTGAAGTCCTCCAAGTAGCATCGCATAGTATAATCCTACCCGGCGATCCTCCCCTCGTTGCCCTGTGGAAAAGCGATCACCGGGGTGTCTGTGGAACTTGTCTGGGTGTGTTTTATTAAGTATCCGATTCTGGTTGTCATAAGGTCAAGGTACAACTCTGGGTCGTCCTTTTACTGAGGGGCATGGCTATTCGAATAGATAAACTTCCCTGCAGGGGTGCACCACATAACCCAACACGCTCAATCCCATTTGGCCGGACACACTTTCCTGGGTCATGCCCGGCCTCGGAAGATCAACACGTCGTAGCCCCACCTAGGCACAACAGAGAGGTCAGCACGCCGGTCTAAATCCTATGCACGCAGGGGTCTGGGCCCATCGCCCATTGCACACCTGCACGTTGCAAGGGCGGCCGGAAGCAGACCTAGCCTCCCTAATACAAGAGCAGGCGTTCCAGTCCAATCCGGCGTGCGCTGCTCCGTCGCTGACGTCAAGAAGGCTTCAGCTGATACCACGACGTCGAGTGCCCATATCTTTCCTGCGTAGTTGGTTAGTGCGTATAGGCCAATGGCCAGACTCAGATCAAATACCAAGATCTCGTTAAGTGTGTTATTATGAAGTAACCGCGAACGCCGACCAGGGCTAGGCCCACCTCTCGCCTAGGTGGTCTCAACCTGCCCTGTCGCTCCGCCACAAGGATCAACATAGAGGGCCGTCGGGACAAAGGTCCTTTCAGCCCCCAATCCGTGAATCACTCGCGGGTACTCAACGAGCCAACCCGACTTTAATCACCATCTGTATAGTATGTATATATGTATAGTATATACCCGTGATCACCTCCCGTGTGATCACGGCCCAATAGTATAGCAAGGCAGACTGACAAGAATGTAGGGCCAATGATGATAAACTAGCACCCTATACTAAGCATTTAGGATTGCGGGTAAGGTATCAATGACTGTAGCAACAATGACAGGCTATGCAACAGAATATGAGTAACCAAACAGTAACATGCTACACTACTCTAATGCAAGGAGTATAGAGAAGAATAGGCGATATTTGGTGATCAAGGGGGGGGGGGGCTTGCCTGGTTGCTCTGGCAAGTAGGGGTCGTCAACTCCGTAGTCGAACTGGGCAGCAGCAGCGTCGGTCTCATAGTCTACCCGAGAGAAGAGGGGGAAGAAACAGTAAATACAATGCAAACATAAGCATGACGATGCATGACATGACAATGAGCGGTGTTAGGTGTGCCCTAACATGGTAGTAGGTGATACCGGCGAAAGGGGGAAACATCCAGGAAAGTATCCCCGGTGTTTCGCGTTTTTGGACAGATGAACCGGAGGTGAAATGTTACAGGTTCACTATGCTAGGGACGCGTGGCGGATGAACGGGCTGCGTATACGGATTCGTCTCGTCGTTCTGAGCAACCTTCATGTACAAAGTATTTTCATCCGAGATATGGATTATTTTATATTAATTTTTAAAGAATTAATTCTTTTTTTGATTTAACTGAACTAATTTAACTAGAAAATGTAATTATGACGTCAGCATGATGTCAGCGTGATGTCGGCAGTCAACCAGTCGTTGACTTAGTCAAACTGACGTGTGGGGCCCGTTAGTCATTGACTGTTAACTAATTAACCTAGTTAGTTTCATTAATAGATTAATTAGGTTAACTAACATGATTAATTAAGGTAATTAACTTAGTTAATTAATTAATTAATTAGTATTTTTATTTTTATATTTTTCTTTTTCCTTTTTTTTGTTCTCAGGGGCGAGGCCCCACTAGTCATTGGCCCAGGGCCATAGCGGGCGCTGGGCGCTAGCGGTTACGGGCTGTGGGCGCTAGCGATGCCCGACCAGGCGAGGGCCGAGCTGCCGCCGACAGCCGCCGGTGTCGGGCGATGACCAGGGCCATGGCGAGGCTTGCCGGGAACGGCATCGGCGAGGCCGACCGAGTGCCGGACTGCAACAGAGGACGGCGGGGTCGCGCGAGGGGACAGGGGAGCCACTTGATGGTGCTGCTGTGACGCCCGGGTAATTAAGCTACAGTGATCCTCTGCTAGTGGTGCCACGTCACCTCGATTATAGTTGCTAATCTCGAGTTAGTTCGAAACCGATTCAAAATTCAAATTGAAAATTTGGTAAATAATAAAAGTTTTCAAACATTAAAATAAAATTGTTCGGTTTGTACTAGATATTACATAGATAATTATGGTGTAGGAGACACAGTTTTATAAGATGCATAAATATTTTGAATTGAATTAAAACAGAGGAGAAAATAAATAAAAGAAAACAAACTAACAAAACAAAAAAAGAAAAAGAAACCCCCCAAACCCCCGGGCCAACCGACCCAGCTAGCCAACCGGCCGGCCCAGTCGGCCAGCCCACCCCGGCCGGCCCACCTCTCCCCGCATAACCCCCCACCACCCTCGAACCCTAGCCCGATCCACCATCACACCCCCCACTTCCCCCACGATCCCTCGCTCCTCTCCCCCCACCCCACGACCCGATCTGGATCGGGGGCGCTCGCCACCCCCCCCCCCCGACCCTGGTGACCGTGTCTCCCCGCGCGTCGACCCCGCCACCGAATCGCCGAGCGCCGCCCCTCCCGGCCTCCTCCCCGCAGCCCACGACACCCGAAACCCTATCCCGTTCCCCACTCGCTCCCACTCCCCCTCTCCCGATCCGATCTGGATCGGGATCGATCCCCCGCAGCTCGACCCCCGACGCTGGCTCCCCGTCTCTGCCCTGGATCGCCGTTGCCTGCTGTCGTCATGGCCTCCTCGCCCCTCCTCTCCGTCGCCAAACCGCCTCCCAGTGCCACGGTGTCGCCCCGTCGTCCTCGTCTCCTCCTCGCCTCGATGCCGCGCGGGACGCCTCCGCCACGGCCACCTCGTCGTCACCCCGTCGCTCGCCCCAAACCCTGTCGATGCCGTTCTGCCACCCGAAGGCCTCACCGTCGCCGGACCACCCTGCCGTTGCTGCTCGTCGCCATGAACTCCTCCGCCCCGTCGCGCCAGCCCTGACTCCTCCTCGAGCAGGCTTTGCTCAACTACAGGGCTCGGTGAGCCCCGTCCTCCCTCCCTCTCCCTCGTTCTCTGACGCCGGCGCCGTCCACCGCGTACCGACCGCGCTCGGCCCTGCGCCTCGCCATGGTCCTCCGCCCCCTTTGCACACCCCCGCTGCCGTCCCACGACCGCTGTGACTTACCGCCCGTCCGCGCTCACCGCGGCCCCGCATCCGTCCCACGGCCACCCCTGCCGGCCACCGCCCCACCGCCCTGGCCGGCGCCCCACTACGACCCCGGTTGGCCCCGCTGCGCCTTTGGTCGGCCCTCTATCGATCTGGGCGAGCGCCGTATCGGGCTGGCGCCCAGCGCCCGTCGCCCGTACCCGTTTGGCCCCTGGGGCCTATGACAGATGGGCCCCATGCCCATAATGTTTTATAAAAAAAAGGAATTAAAAATAAAAATAATAAATAAAAAAATGATTTAATAAAATTAATTATTAATTAATTAATTATCTAATGAATTAATTAAGTTAATTAATCTTGATTAGATTAACCTAATCACTAATTAAACTAAACAGTTAATTAAGCTAACTAATTAACCTAAACCCTAA
Organism: Triticum aestivum; assembly: GCF_018294505.1. Lineage (NCBI taxonomy): Eukaryota > Viridiplantae > Streptophyta > Magnoliopsida > Poales > Poaceae > Triticum > Triticum aestivum. The sequence goes on along the minus strand of NC_057804.1, from coordinate 160,321,995 downwards.
TTAACCTAAATAGAGGATGATAGGTGGGTCCCCCTGGACCCACATGTCAGGTTGACCAAGTCAACTCTGTTGACTGCTGATGTCAGCATGACATCATGCTGATGTCATTAATCTGTTTTTCGAATTAATTAAATAATTAATTAAATTCCAGAAATTAATGAAATCTTTAGAAAATCATATCTTTTAATCCGTAACTCGGATTAAAATATTTTCAACATGAAAGTTGCTTAGAACGACGAGACGAATCCGGATACGCAGTCCGTTCGTTCGCCACACACCCCTAACCTATCGAACTCGCAACTTTCCCCCTCCGGCTCCTCTGCCCGAAAACGCAAAACACCGGGAATATTTTCCCGGATGTTTCCCCCCTTCACCGGTACCACCTCATACCACGTTAGGGCACACCTAGCACCGCTCATTGTCACGTCACGCATCGTCGTGTTTATGTTTGCATTGTATTCATTGTTTCTTCCCCCTCTTACCTCCGGTAGACTACGAGACCGATGCTGATGCCACCGAGTACGACTACGTGACCGACGACCCCTCCTTGTCTGAGAACCAGGCAAGCCCCCCCTTTGATCACCAGATATCGCCTACTCTTCTCTATACTGCTTGCATTAGAGTAGTGTAGCATGTTACTGCTTTCCGTTAATCCTATTCTGATGCATAGCCTGTCATTGCTGCTACAGTCATTGATACCTTACCCGCAATCCTAAATGCTTAGTATAGGATGCTAGTGTTCCATCAGTGGCCCTACACTCTTGTCCGTTTGCCATGCTATACTACTGGGCTGTGATCACTTCGGGAGGTGATCACGGGCATATACTATATACTTTACACTGTTACATTACCTGTGATACTGTTCGGAGTTGGGGGCTCAAGGGGCAGGTGGCTCCGTCCCGGTAGAGGTGGGCCTGGGTTCCCGACGGCCCCCGACTATTACTTTGTGGTGGAGCGGCAGGGCAGGTTGAGACCACCTAGGAGACAGGTGGGCCTGGCCCTGTTCGGCGTTCGCGGATATTTAACACGCTTAACGAGATCTTGGTATTTGATCTGAGTTGTCTACGAGCCTATACGCACTAACCATCTACGCGGGATTAGTTATGGGTATCCCGACGTCGTGGTATCAGCCGTAGCACTTCAGACGTCAGCGACGGAGCGGCGCGCGCCGGATTGGAACGTAAGCCTGCTCTTGTATTAAGGGGGCTAGTTCTGCTTCCGGCCGCCCACGCAACGTGCAGGTGTGCTATGGGTGATGGGCCCAGACCCCTGTGCGCTTAGGTTTAGACCGGCGTGCTGGCCTCTCTGTTTTGTCTAGGTGGGGCTGCGACGTGTTGATCTTCCGCGGCCGGGCATGACCCAGGAAAGTGTGTCCGGCCAAATGGGATCAAGCGAGTTGGGGAATGTGGTGCACCCCTGCAGGGAAGTTAATCTATTCGAATAGCCGTGATCTTCGGTAACAGGACGACTTGGAGTTGTACCTTGACCTTATGACAACTAGAACCGGATACTTAATAAAACACACCCTTCCAAGTGCCAGATACAACCCGTTGATCGCTTTTCTACAGGGCGACGAGGAGAGGATCGCCGGGTAGGATTATGCTATGCGATGCTACTTGGAGATGCTATTTGGAGGACTTCAGTCTACTCTCTTCTACATGCTGCAAGACGGAGGCTGCCAGAAGCATAGTCTTCGACAGGATTAGCTATCCCCCTTTTATTCTGGCATTCTGCAGTTCAGTCCACCGATATGACCCTTTACACATATACCCATGCATATGTAGTGTAGCTCCTTGCTTGCGAGTACTTTGGATGAGTACTCACGGTTGCTTTTCTCCCTCTTTTCCCCCTTTCCCTTCTACTTGGTTGTCGCAACTAGATGCTGGAGCCCTGGAGCCAGACCACTACTACCCCGGAGGTGCCTACTACTGCATGCAGCCCGCTGACGATGACCATGAGTAGTTTAGGAGGATCCCAGGCAAGAGGCATGCGCCTCTTTCGATCTGTATCCCAGTTTGTGCTAGCCTTCTTAAGGCAAACTTGTTTAACTTATGTCTGTACTCAGATATTGTTGCTTCCGCTGACTCGTCTATGATCGAGCACTTGTATTCGAGCCCTCGAGGCCCCTGGCTTGTATTATGATGCTTGTATGACTTATTTATGTTTTAGAGTTGTGTTGTGATATCTTCCCGTGAGTCCCTGATCTTGATCGTACACATTTGCGTGCATGATTAGTGTATGATTAAATCGGGGGCGTCACAAGTTGGTATCAGAGCCGACTGCCTGTAGGAATCCCCCTTCCACACTCCTTGGCCGAAGTCGAGTCTAGACGTTGCAAAAACTTTTACTAACATGGCTGTGTGGCCCATGGGCCCACGTCGCCATCGGGTGGTAGTAGGATCTTTTACTCCTCGACCTATACTCTGGGACTCTGATCTCTCTTCTATTTGGGTTAAATGAATTTGCTAACTCTAAGATTAGGATCTCGTGATCGCATCCACCCGAAGAGCCCCTTATTGCAGAGGATCGCCTGCTACATCAGAAGATTCTGAAGATACTCTCTGATGTTCCCTCGAGACTTGTGCCCATCACTTTGGCTATTCCTGACCACCGATAAATCCGTATGGATAACTACTTACACTTGCCATTCATACGATCATCCCCCATTGATCTTGTTATTACAAGATACCCCGAAGTTTTCTCTATTGTTCCGAGAATACTTTGTGCCTACTGCCTAGCAGTTCTTTGCCACATGAATACCCCTTCGAATAAATCCTCGCACTTGTCGAGTATCCGCTCATCCCCAGTTGTTCATGTGTTTCACAAAAGTCTTCGAAATAATATTCGATCTTCCGAAAATCCTTTGGGGCCTTTGGCTCTTGAAATTCTTGCTTGCTTGCATTATGGATAATCCCATAAGTCTCGTAGTCATATTGACATTCCTTGTCATTACCATTTTGAGTCTGTTGACTCAATATGTTTGCGAATACACGCAATCATCATTGATCCTTATAAATTACTTTTCCGGCTGAGCTGCCATTCTTTTTACTGGAATTGGTTCTCAACCAATCCAATTGTCTTTGATTGTACCCTACGGCTATTCTACTTATCCACCCCTAATCAGAGCATTGCTTCTGATCCCTTGATTTGGAAATCATAATTCCTTTGCATTTGACAATTGAGTTAGTCAGTTGTTTCTATAATCTGCTTCCTCTAGTTGAGTACCGATGCTCACGTCAGATCCCTTGTGGACCACCAGCTCCTTTGTTGGATTTTATCTGACAACGCCCTTCATATTCAATAAACTTGTGAGCCTTTTCTCGGATACATAATGCCTTTGGTAAATTGTATCGTCTGCTTTCTCAACCATGCTCTGCCTTCGAGCTTGAGTTAATTACTTCTAAAAGATTCTGGTATAGGATTCTAAGATGCCCCGATGGGTTGAACCTATGCCTTCCTTAATATGTGTGAACTCGAAAGTTTTCACGAGTCGTACTCTTCTGGTATTTTGCCAGATAAAATTTCAACGCTATAACTTCATCGAAAACGAGAAGTGAATGAAAGGGTATCCATTGGAGAAGTGGGAGTCGACCTTGAACTTTGTGTTCATGCCCATGGACACGATGTATATCCTATCATGGAAGCTTCTTGTAACAATAACTATTTCCTTGATAACTAACATATGGTATCTGTGAATTGATCCCTTGCAACCGTGGTTCCGACCATGATTGTTCTTCTTGAGCTCATTTCTTGGACAAGTTAAAACAATTGTCTCCTATGGATCAATACCCCAGTCCAACCTCTATTTTGATCTGTCGTCGAGTATTACCCCCTGGTATCTCGAGATTATCATGGAACTGCATAACTTCTTATGAGTTCTTCATCAAGTGCTACGTTCCCACTGATTCCAATTTTTCATGGGCTCTGAATTACTAAACACTCAAAGACACCAATATCTGAACCGAGTCCACACTACGGTTCAACAACCCTTCGGTAAGCTTCTATAAGTACGAGTTTGTACCCGATCACATCATTCCTAGCCTGATCGGCTATATCATTAACATGCTAAATTTTAACTGTGCTACCGGGTCCTTCTCCTCGGAGCACAAAATTCGACGGTGAGCTAATCTTACAATCAATCTTCCTCGTCATACTGTTGGTCCTTGGACAGCAAGCTTGATTTCGAGTTTGTGTCCTACCCGTGGTTCCAATAACCTTCCGCTTCATTATTCCTTTGACTTGATGTCATCACTGATTGATTACATCTTCATGAAATCTCTCGACAAATGCGTCGTGATCATCATCAACCTTATGAGCTCTTCCAGGATATCAATTGAGTTCATGATGAGAAATACCATCCTTTCACCTGATGATTTGTGTTACCTTTGACCACTTAATTGCCTTCCGTTCAACACAAACTTGTTCGTGTTTTGAGTTATACCTTGAGATCCCTACTATCCAGCATTTGTTCTTTCTTACCTTGGAGTATTACCATCTTTTAGTATCAAGGATGTTGTGAGGACTGCTCCACCTCTTAAAGAGTTCTTGGTATAGTGATACTACTCACCATCACCACTCTTTCATGGTCCTCGTGTTGATTCCAACCGGGGGTACCAACAAGTGAACGGTGCTGTTTGGATCCTGCACTCCTAGCAACCCTATTGCTTTGAAGTTAATAGTCGGCCGTTCATTCTTAGTCTATTGATTATTGAATCACCATTCCGACATTGGTCGTGCAACCCAACCCGTATTTCGGACGCACCGTTCAACCAATGTTTAATTATGTATGTTTTCCTCGAGCATATCCCATTTTATTGTTTAATCTGACAGATGTTATCCCCTTATCCACATAATTGTGGAGATCCATCTTTTGGATACCTCGTTGAATTATCGCTGAGTCCATCAGCCACCTCATCATCCTCTCCTTGGGTTAATGATGAACTCTTGTTAACAGAAATCACTTCTTAGTTCATTTCCCGAGAATCTTACAGTGTCATCCCGTCAATTTGTGTTGCACCTTTCTTCTCGGGCATCCTGAGCCTGAGGTATCCTGACACCCATCATATCTGAATCTCCATCAGATATGGTGGTTGGAACATATTTTCAAGAGTTATAACGTTGGTCCTTTGATGACCTAGTAACATGATGTCATGCCTAGCACCCCCCCCCCTGGGTGGAGGACCTATTATTATAGTATCCTTTTTAGCAAGTTTAGCCATTCTTCCCTGAGGAATTGTAAGACTTATCCTACAAGTTGTTCCTAATGGATCCTTCCTATATCCAAAGTCTGACCTTTTGCTTGAAGACCATGTCAATGCTATCTCGAAGCATGTCTATGGTACTCCAATTTTCAACAAGAACATTTGAAGCCCAATGATAAATGTTTCCTGCTCAATTATCCAAACACCGCTGTGTGGGTAATATCATGAAATTTCTCTCCCCTACCTAAGGAGTTTCTACATAATATCCTGTCATGGATATCATGCTCTGCTTGTCCTTGGGAAAGTATATACCCCTGATATACGTGTTTAAGCACATTTTCCTTCCCGTTGTTTTTGTTCAAACTTACTTGTAAACTACTTTAACCGAGCAGTGGTAATCCCCTGCTTAGGTAAACACCTCGGTGTACCTTCCTGTATGGTGTAACCCTGCTTCTACTGTTGATGACTTCCGGTAACCGCCGATGGACGAGAACTTTGCCTATTGGTCCGCCTCGTTCAACGAGCAGGAAAATGGTTCTCTTCGTCCCTCGCCCTTTGGTACCGACATTGTTGACAACAAAACCCACAGCTATCCTCTGACATACCTTGTTATCTTGACCGTGCAATATTAGCGCCTTCCCGCTTTTAACCCACATGGTGGGGCCCATAACCCACGGTTCCATAGGATCGAAACCTGACTCTGCTGTACAACCCTGTTTCCAATGGTTATTCCCCACACTTGGCTTCGTATTTAATGCATGGGCCACCTTCCTAGTGCCCTATTATGGTATCTGACGCAATAACTACTCTCGCTACTTTGAGCCCCATTCTCACTCTGGTTCAGGCCTCGAGCAACTATCTATCCGCTTGGAACCTCTTATTGTACCTTCATACCTTCCTCTCGATGTATTTTATATGTTCAACTCGAGAGATACTCTGATGCTGATTCTTGGGTTAACCCCCAGATTGTTCCCTCATAAGCCTCTTTGTCGTAGCCGAGCTTCTCCTTATTGATTCGTTAGTACGTTGGAGATCCCGAAGAAAGGATGACGGCTCTATCATGATGACCTGGAGCAGAGAAATGAAGACTTCAACGTAATGGATCCACCTCTTCGAGAAGAGCAACCAAAGACGAGAAGATTCGTTAGAATTTCGTAACCAAATCCCTTCCCCCCTTATAACCGCTCCTAAATCTCGGGACGAGATTTCTTGTAGTGGAGGATAATTGTGACGCCCGGGTAATTAAGCTACAGTGATCCTCTGCTAGTGGTGCCACGTCACCTCGATTATAGTTGCTAATCTCGAGTTAGTTCGAAACCGATTCAAAATTCAAATTGAAAATTTGGTAAATAATAAAAGTTTTCAAACATTAAAATAAAATTGTTCGGTTTGTACTAGATATTACATAGATAATTATGGTGTAGGAGACACAGTTTTATAAGATGCATAAATATTTGAATTGAATTAAAACAGAGGAGAAAATAAATAAAAGAAAACAAACTAACAGAACAAAAAAAGAAAAAGAAACCCCCCAAACCCCCGGGCCAACCAACCCAGCTAGCCAACCGGCCGGCCCAGTCGGCCAGCCCACCCCGGCCGGCCCACCTCTCCCCGCATAACCCCCCACCACCCTCGAACCCTAGCCCGATCCACCATCACACCCCCCACTTCCCCCACGATCCCTCGCTACTCTCCCCCCACCCCACGACCCGATCTGGATCGGGGCGCTCGCCACGCCCCCCCGACCCTGGTGACCGTGTCTCCCCGCGCGTCGACCCCGCCACCGAATCGCCGAGTGCCGCCCCTCCCGGCCTCCTCCCCGCAGCCCACGACACCCGAAACCCTATCCCGTTCCCCACTCGCTCCCACTCCCCCTCTCCCGATCCGATCTGGATCGAGATCGATCCCCCGCAGCTCGACCCCCGACGCCGGCGATCTCCCCGTCTCCGCCCTGGATCGCCGTTGCCTGCTGTCGTCATGGCCTCCTCGCCCCTCCTCTCCGTCGCCAAAACCGCCTCCCAGCGCCACGGTGTCGCCCCGTCGTCCTCGTCTCCTCCTCGCCTCGATGCCGTGCGGGACGCCTCCGCCACGGCCACCTCGTCGTCACCCCGTCGCTCGCCCCAAACCCTGTCGATGTCGTGCTGCCGCCCGAAGCCTCACCGTCGCCGGACCACCATGCCGTCGCTGCTCGTCGCCATGAACTCCTCCGCCCCGTCGCGCCAGCCCCGACTCCTCCTCGAGCAGGCTTTGCTCAACTACAGGGCTCGGTGAGCCCCGTCCTCCCTCTCTCTCCCTCGTTCTCTGACGCCGGCGCCGTCCCACCGCGTACCGACCGCGCTCGGCCCTGCGCCTCGCCATGGTCCTCCGCCCCCTTTGCACACCCCCGCTGCCGTCCCACGACCGCTGCGGCTTACCGGCCGTCCGCGCTCACCGCGGCCCCGCATCCGTCCCACGGCCACCCCTGCCGGGCACCGCCCCACCGCCCTGGCCGGCGCCCCACTACGACCCCGGTTGGCCCCGCTGCGCCTTTGGTCGGCCCTCTGTCGATCTGGGCGAGCGCCGTATCGGGCTGGCGCCCAGCGCCCGTCGCCCGCACCCGTTTGGCCCTGGGGCCTATGACAGATGGGCCCCATGCCCATAATGTTTTATAAAAAAAGGAATTAAAAATAAAAATAATAAATAAAAAATGATTTAATAAAATTAATTATTAATTAATTAATTATCTAATGAATTAATTAAGTTAATTAATCCTGATTAGATTAACCTAATCACTAATTAAACTAAACAGTTAATTAAGCTAACTAATTAACCTATACCCTAATTAACCTAAATAGAGGATGACAGGTGGGTCCCCCTGGACCCACATGTCAGGTTGACCAAGTCAACTCTGTTGACTGCTGATGTCAGCATGACATCATGCTGATGTCATTAATCTGTTTTTCGAATTAATTAAATAATTAATTAAATTCCAGAAATTAATGAAATCTTTAGAAAATCATATCTTTTAATCCATAACTCGGATTAAAATATTTTCAACATGAAAGTTGCTCAGAACGACGAGACGAATCCGGATACGCAGTCCGGTCGTTCGCCACACACCCCTAACCTATCGAACTCGCAACTTTCCCCCTCCGGCTCCTCTGCCCGAAAACGCAAAACACGGGAATACTTTCCCGGATGTTTCCCCCCTTCACCGGTACCACCTCATACCACGTTAGGGCACACCTAGCACTGCTCATTGTCACGTCACGCATTGTCGTGTTTATGTTTGCATTGTATTCATTGTTTCTTCCCCCTCTTACCTCCGGTAGACTACGAGACCGACGCTGATGCCACCGAGTACGACTACATCACCGACGACCCCTCCTTGTCTGAGCAACCAGGCAAGCCCCCCCTTTGATCACCAGATATCGCCTACTCTTCTCTATACTGCTTGCATTAGAGTAGTGTAGCATGTTACTGCTTTCCGTTAATCCTATTCTGATGCATAGCCTGTCATTGCTTGCTACAGTCATTGATACCTTACCCGCAATCCTAAATGCTTAGTATAGGGATGCTAGTGTTCCATCAGTGGCCCTACACTCTTGTCCGTTTGCCATGCTATACTACTGGGCTGTGATCACTTCGGGAGGTGATCACGGGCATATACTATATACTTTACACTGTTACATTACCTGTGATATTGTTCGGAGTTGGGGGCTCAAGGGGCAGGTGGCTCCATAACGGTAGAGGTGGGCCTGGGTTCCCGACGGCCCCCGACTGTTACTTTGTGGCGGAGCGACAGGGCAGGTTGAGACCACCTAGGAGACAGGTGGGCCTGGCCCTGTTCGGCGTTCGCGGATATTAACACGCTTAACGAGATCTTGGTATTTGATCTGAGTTGGCTACGAGCCTATACGCACTAACCATCTACGCGGGAGTAGTTATGGGTATCCCGACGTCATGGTATCAGCCGAAGCACTTCAGACGTCAGCGACGGAGCGGCGCGCGCCGGATTGGAACGTAAGCCTGCTCTTGTATTAAGGGGGCTAGTTCTGCTTCCGGCCGCCCACGCAACGTGCAGGGTGTGCTATGGGCGATGGGCCCAGACCCCTGTGCGCTTAGGTTTAGACCGGCGTGCTGGCCTCTCTGTTTTGCCTAGGTGGGGCTGCGACGTGTTGATCTTCCGCGGCCGGGCATGACCCAGGAAAGTGTGTCCGGCCAAATGGGATCAAGCGTGTTGGGTTATGTGGTGCACCCCTGCAGGGAAGTTAATCTATTCGAATAGCCGTGATCTTCGGTAACAGGACGACTTGGAGTTGTACCTTGACCTTATGACAACTAGAACCGGATACTTAATAAAACACACCCTTCCAAGTGCCAGATACAACCCGGTGATCGCTTTTCTACAGGGCGACAAGGAGAGGATCGCCGGGTAGGATTATGCTATGCGATGCTACTTGGAGATGCTATTCGGACGACTTCAGTCTACTCTCTTCTACATGCTGCAAGACAGAGGCTGCCAGAAGCGTAGTCTTCGACAGGATTAGCTATCCCCCTTTTATTCTGGCATTCTGCAGTTCAGTCCACCGATATGAACCCTTTACACATATACCCATGCATATGTAGTGTAGCTCCTTGCTTGCGAGTACTTTGGATGAGTACTCACGGTTGCTTTTCTCCCTCTTTTCCCCCTTTCCCTTCTACTGGTTGTCGCCAACCAGATGCTGGAGCCCTGGAGCCAGACGACTACTACCCCGGAGGTGCCTACTACTGCGTGCAGCCCGCTGACGACGACCATGAGTAGTTTAGGAGGATCCCAGGCAAGAGGCCTGCGCCTCTTTCGATCTGTATCCCAGTTTGTGCTAGCCTTCTTAAGGCAAACTTGTTTAACTTATGTCTGTACTCAGATATTGTTGCTTCCGCTGACTCGTCTATGATCGAGCACTTGTATTCGAGCCCTCGAGGCCCCTGGCTTGTATTATGATGCTTGTATGACTTATTTATGTTTTAGAGTTGTGTTGTGATATCTTCCCGTGAGTCCCTGATCTTGATTGTACACATTTGCGTGCATGATTAGTGTACGATTAAATCGGGGGCGTCACAGCTGCGGCGGCCACGGGGTGCAGCAGTAGGGGAGGCCGGCTGGTGGCATGGCCACGGGGGCCAGGCGGGGCTTGGCCGATGCGGGCGCGCGGCTTGGTCGCAGCGAGCGCAGAGACCAGGCGTGGTGAGCGCGACCACGGGGCAGTGGGCATTACCGAGGCCACAACGGGCGCTTGAGTAGGGCGGGAGGCAACGGGGTTCTCACCCGCGTTGGTGAGCAGGGGGCGGCGAGGCTCGGTGGGGACTTTGGGGAGGAGGACAAGGACGCGTCGCCGGTGAGGAGGAGACGAGGAAGATGGGGACGACCGGGCGACGGTGGAGAAGCAGGCCAGCGGGGGAGCGCTCCGGCGACAGCGTCCAACGGCGACGGCAACGGGGCGGTCGTCGAGCTCGAGCGACAAGCGGCGGCCTCCTCCTCAATCCTGATCCAATCGGGGGGAGAGGGGGAGGAGATATTTTCGTGGGGGAAGTGGGGGTGTCGGTGGAGTGGAAGGGGTGCGGCGAATGGATAAGGAGTGGGGGTGGGTGGCCAGCTAGGCCTGGTGGGTTGGCCCAGTTGGGCCACGGCCCAGGGGGGTTTCTTCCTCTCTTTTCCTTTTAGTTTTGTTTTCTATTTTTTGTGTTTTCCTTTTTCTTTTATTTATTACTCTTTTCTGTTTTAATGCATTTTAAAATATTTAGGCACTTTCTAAAAATATGTTTTCTTTACTATAATTACACTTGTAATATTCGACACTCACCGAACATTTGTGTTTCAACTCTTGAAATTTTTGTTGTTTGACATATTTTGAATTTAGAATTTGAAGGGGTTTCGAATCAATGTGAGGTTAGCAACAGTAACTGTGGTGATGTCGCATCGTTATCGTGGGATTACTGTAGCATGATTATCCGGGCGTCACAATTCTCCTCCACTACAAGAAATCTCGTCTCGAGATTTAAGAGGGGAGTAAGGGGGAAAGTTCTGGTTACGCAATTCTAACGGGTGTCCTCGGTCTTGGTTGCTCTTCTTGAAGAGGTTGATCCATTATGTTGATTCTTCATTCTCTGTTTCAAGGCATCATGATGAAGTTGTCATCCTTTCTCCCGGGGTCTCCATCGTCCTACGAACGCGACCAAGGGAAAAAACTCCGGAAGAACGCATCTCCACAAAGCTGGGCATCTGACGGTGAACTCAATGGGAAATACACAAGGTACCCCACAAGTTGTATTTCATTGAATTCGTTGAGTGCAATATATGATGGTACCAAAGTTTCAAACGGGTAGGCAATCATTCGATGACTAGACAGAAGCTAGAATAGGGTTTTGAACAACGAGAATAACATGGTGTTTGATTCCAGAATGATTAATGGTATAGAATTTATCTCGTGAATCACATACGAAGCCAGGTATAAAGGATACATTAAAATCCGAGTTGTAAGGAAGAGTCAGGTTTCGATCCAGTGGACCTGTGGGTTATGGGCCCACCATGCGGGTTGAAAGTAGGAAGGGTGGTGACATCTTGCACAGCCGCGACAAGGAGGCATGTCAATGAATAGCTTGTCAGCTATGCCGGCAACAATGTCGGTACCAAGGACGGGGAACGAAGAGAGCAATTTTCCTGCTTGTTGAACAAGGAAAACCAATTGGCACAGTTATCACCGATCGGTGGTTACCAGAATGTCATCAACAATAATAACGGGATCTTACACACAGAGTGGTACAGCGAGGTGACTACCTAAACATGGAATTATCTCTGCTTAGTTAAGTCAGATTACAGGAAAGGTTAGACAAAAGAATGGAAAGGAAAACACGATTATCAGATTAAACAGAACAATGGAAAGGAAAATTGTGATTACACACAATTATTAGGAGTATACCCTTCCCATGTACAAGCAGAACATGGCATACAGGGTAGGGGAGCAAGTACCCAACCATTCAGGTAAGAGGCAAGGATTAATCAAGATGTTACCCATACAACGGTGTTTGGATAACTAGGCAAGAAACATTTAGCTTTGGGCTTCAAATGTTTTTGTTGAAAATCGAAGTACCATAGACATGCTTCGAGATAGCATTGACATGGTCTTCAAGCAAAGGTCGGACTTTGGATACACAAAGGATCCATCAGGATAAACTTATTAAACAAGGCATTCAATTTCCTCATGGAAAAATCGTTAACCTTGTCAAAAAGGAAACTATAACACTAGGTCCTTCGGCCAGGTGTGCCAGGAATGACATCACCTTACCGGGTCATAAAAGACCAATGTTATAACTCTTGGTAACATGTTCCAACCATCATATCTGACCGAGATTCAGATCTGATTGGTGTCAGGATACCTCAGACTCCGGATGCCTGAGAAGAAAGGTGCAACACAAATTGACGGGATGACACTGTAAGATTCTCAGGAAATGAACTATGAAGTAATTTCCGTTAACAAGAGTTTATCATTAACCCAAGGAGAGAACAAGGAGGTGCCTGATGAACTCAGCGACAATTCATCAAAATTTCCAAAGGATGGATTTCCACAATTATGTGAACAAGGAGATAACATTTGTCAGATCAAAATGATATATTGATGTATGCTTGAGGAAAACATACACAATTTAACAATGGTTGAAAGGTGCACCCGAAAAATGGGCTGGGTTGCACGGCAACATTGGAATGGTGATTCAATAATCAATAGTCTAAGAATGAACGACCGACCATTAACTTCAAAGCAATAGGGTTGCTAGAAGGGCGGAATCCAAACAGCACCGCTCACTTGTTGGTACCCTGGTTGGAATCAACACGAGGACCCAAGAAAGAATGGTGATGGTGAGAAGTATCACCATACCAAGAATTCTTAAGAGGTGGTGAAATTCCCACGACATTCTTGACAGAAAAGGTGGTAATATTCCAAGGTAAAGAAGAACAATGCTAGGTAGCAAGGAACTCAAGGTATAACACAAAACACGAACAAGTTTGTGTTGGAGGGAAGGTAGTAAAGTGGTTGATGATAACACAAATCATCGAGACAAGGATGGTATTTCTCATCATGAATCCGATTGATATCCTGGAAGAGCTCATAAGGTTGATGATGATCAGGACACATTTGTCGAGAGGTTACACGAAGATGTAATTGATTGACAATGACATAAAGTCAAACGAATGATGAAGCGAAAGGTTATTGAACCACGGTTAGGACACAAACTCCAAAGCAAGGTTGCTATCCAAAGCGAAATGATATGATGAGGAAACATCAACATAAGCTTAGCTCATCGTCAAAAATATGCTCTGGGAAGAGGACCAGGTAGCACAGTTAAAATCGGCACGACAAGGATATAGCCAAACAGGCTAGGAATGACGTGATGGAGTTCAAACTTGTAAGTAATGAAGGTTACCAAGAGTTGCTTAATCGCGATGCGGACTCGGGTCAGTTATCGGTGTCCTTGAGTGTTAAATAACTCGGAGCCCGTGAAAAATTGGAATCAATGAGAATGTAGCACTTGATGAAGAACTCATAAGAAGTTATGCAGTTCTGTGATAATCTTGAGATACCAGGGGGGGAATACTCGAGGACAAATCAAAGTAGAGGTTGGACTGGGGTATTACTCTATAGAAGACAAGTGCTTAAACTTGCACGAGAAATGATATTTAAAGAAGAACATTGTCGAAAACCTCGATCATAAATGATCGAACCACGGATACAGGATGAACTTATAACAAGGGGGTAACCATTTTTACGAGCAGCTTCCATGATAAGTTATACATCGTGTCCATGGGCATGAACGCAAGGTTCAAGGACGACTCCCACTTCTTCAATGTATAACCTCCCATTCACTTCTCGCTTTGATAAAGGCATTAGTGTTGAAAGTTTTACCTGGTGTAATACCAGATGAGTATGACTCGTGAAAACTTTCGAGTTCACACATATTAAGGAAGGCATAGGTTCAACCCGTCAGGGTATCGTGGAAACATATAACACAAGCTTCAATAGTAACTAACACAAGCTCGATAGTAGAGCATGGTTGACAAAAACAGAGGATACAATTTACCTAAGCATTATGTATCAGGAAAACAACTTCTCGAGGTTTTTGTATATGAAGGACACTGTCGGATGATATTTCAACAAAGGATCTGACAGTCCTTAGTGAAACTGATGTGAGTATCGGCACACAACCAGAGGAAGAAACAATGGGAAGGCATTGGATTATAGAAGCAACTGACTAATTCAAAGCTCACATGTAAAGGAATTATGATTACCAAATCAAAGGATCATAAGCAAACACTCTGATTAAGGATGGATAAGTTGAGTCAGCTTAGGGGTAAAATCGACAACAATTTGATTGGTCGAGATCAAGCTCATGTTTAAAGTGACGTCTGAGTTGAAAAGATAATTTAAAAGGATCAACTGATGATTGCGTGCATTCGCACTCATTTTGAATCAATAGTATCAAAATGACAGTGCCTAAGGATACTAACGAATATTGCTAGACATATGGAAAGCATCCACAATGCAAGAAGACAAGTATTGCAGAGCAATAAGCTACTAAGGATTTTTGGAGGATCGAATAGTATTTCGAAGACCATTGTGGAACACATGAACAACCTTGAAAGAACGGGTACTCGGTAAGTGTGAGGAATTATCCATAGGGGGTATTCATGTGGCAAAGATTTGCAATGCAATGGCTCAAAAGATTCTTAAAAGTCGAAGAACAATTCGATGCATCTTGTAATAACAAGAGCAGCTAGGGATGAATGTAAGAATGGCAAGGGTAATAAGTTATCCATAAGGATTTATCGGTGGTAGGGAATTGCAAAAGAAGTAGGCACAAAGTCTCGAGAACTTCAGCGAGTATCTTCGGAATCTTCTGGTGTAGCAAACGATCATCGGGAGTGAGGGGCTCTCCGGGAGAAAGTATTTTCGAGAACCTAAAGTTAGTTTTGTTTTTAGCAAAATCATTTAACCCGAATAGAAGAGAGATAAGAGCCCCAGAGTATAGGTCGAGGAATAAAAGATCCTAATACCACCCAATGGCGACGTTGGCCCGTAAGGCACACAGCCATGTTAGTAAAAGTTTTTGCAATGTCTAGACGCGACTTCGGCCAAGGAGTGTGGAAGGGGGATTCCTACAGGCAGTCGGCTCTGATACCAACTTGTGACACCCCCGATTCAATCGTACACTAATCATACACGCAAACGTGTATGATCAAGATCAGGGACTCACGGGAAGATATCACAACACAACAATAAAAACATAAATAAGTCATACAAGCATCATATTACAAGCCAGGGGCCTCGAGGGCTTGAATACAAGTGCTCGATCATAGACGAGTCAGCGGAAGCAACAATATCTAAGTACAGACATAAGTTAAACAAGTTTGCCTTAAGAAGGCTAGAACAAACTGGGATACAGATCGAAAGAGGCGCAGGCCTCCTGCCTGGGATCCTCCTAAACTACTCCTAGTCGTCGTCAGCATCCTGCATGTAGTAGTAGGCACCTCCGGTGTAGTAGGAGTCATCGTCGACGGTGGCGTCTGGCCCTTGGGCTCCAGCATCTGGTTGCGTCAACCAGGTAGAAAGGAAAGGGGGAAAAGGGGGAGAAAAGAAACCGTGAGTACTCATCCAAAGTACTCGCAAGCAAGGATCTACACTACATATGCATGGGTATATGTGTAAAGAGGCTATATCGGTGGACTGAACTGCAGAATGCCAGAATAAGAAGGGGTTAGGTAGTCCTATTGAAGACTACGCTTCTAGCAGCCTCCGTCTTGCAGCATATAGAAGAGAGTAGATTGAAGTCCTCCAAGTAGCATCGCATAGTATAATCCTACCCGGCAATCCTCCCCTCGTCGCCCTATGGAAAAGCCATCATCGGGATCTCTGTGGAACTTGTTTGGGTGTGTTTTTTTAATATCCGATTCTAGTTGTCATAAGGTCAAGGTACAACTCCGGGTCGTCCTTTTACCGAGGGACACGGCATTTCGAATAGATAAATTTCCCTGCAGGGGTGCACCACATAACCCAACACGCTTAATCCCATTTGGCCGGACACACTTTCCTGGCTCATGCCCGGCCTTGGAAGGTCAATACGTCGCAGCCCCACCTAGGCACAATGGAGAGGTCAGCATGCCGGTCTATATCCTATGCGCGCAGGGGTCTGGGCCCATCGCCCATTGCACACCTGGATGTTGCGAGGGCGGCCGGAAGCAGACCTATCCTCCCTAATACAAGAGCAGGCGTTCCAGTCCAATCCGGCGTGCGCTGCTCCGTCGCTGATGTCAACAAGGCTTCAGCTGATACCGGGAACGCCGACTAGGGCTAGGCCCACCTGTCGCCTAGGTGGTCTCAACCTGCCCTGTCGCTCCGCCATAATGATCCACATAGAGGGCCGTCGAGACAAAGGTCCTTTCAGCCCCCAATCCGTGAATCACTCACGGGTACTCAATGAGCCAACCCGACTTTAGTCACCGTCTGTATAGTATGTATATATGTATAGTATATACCCGTGATCACCTCCCGAGTGATCACGGCCTAATAGTATAGCAAGGCAGACTGACAAGAATGTAGGGCCAATGATGATAAACTAGCATCCTATACTAAGCATTTAGGATTGCGGGTAAGGTATCAATGACTATAGCAACAATGACAGGCTATGCAATAGAATAGGAGTAACCGAACAATATTATGCTACACTACTCTAATGCAAGCAGTATAGAGAAGAATAGGCGATATCTGGTGATCAGGGGGGGCTTGCCTGGTTGCTCTGGCAACTAAGGGTCGTCAACTCCGTAGTCGAACTGGGCAGCAGCAGCGTCGGTCTCGTAGTCTACCGGAGAGAAGAGGCGCAAGAAACAGTAAATACAATGCAAACATAAGCATGACGATGCATAACATGACAATGAGCGGTGTTAGGTGTGCCCTAACGCGGTAGTAGGTGATACCGGCGAAAGGGGGAAACATCCGGGTTTCGCGTTTTCGGACAGATGAACGGGAGGTGAAATGTTGCAGGTTCACTATGTTAGGGACGCGTGGCGGATGAACGGGCTGCGTATCCGGATTCGTCTCGTCGTTCTGAGCAACTTTCATGTACAAAGTATTTTCATCCGAGCTATGGATTATTTTATATTAATTTTTAAAGATTTATTTCTTTTTTTGATTTAACTGAATTAATTTAACTAGAAAATGTAATTATGACGTCAGCATGATGTCAGCGTGATGTCGGCAGTCAATCGGCCGTTGACTTAGTCAAACTGACGTGTGGGGCCCGTTAGTCATTGACTGTTAACTAATTAACCTAGTTAGTTTAATTAACAGATTAATTAGGTTAACTAACATGATTAATTAAGTTAATTAACTTAGTTAGTTAATTAATTAATTAGTATTTTTATTTTTATAATTTTCTTTTTCCTTTTTTTTGTTCTCATGGGCGAGGCCCCACTGGTCATTGGCCCTGGGCCATAGCGGGGACTGGGCGCTAGCGGTTACGGGCTGTGGGCGCTAGCGATGCCCGACCAGGCGAGGGCCGAGCGGCCACCGACGGGCGCCGGCATCAGGCGATGACCAGGGCCGCGGTGAGGCTGGCTGGGAACGGCATCGGCGAGGCCGACCGAGTGCCGGACTGCAGTAGAGGACGGCGGGGTCGCGCGAGGGGGCGGTGGAGGCGGCTGCAGGGTAGGGCGGCAGGGGAGCCACTGGACGATGCAGCGGCGGCCACGGGGTGCAGCAGTAGGGGAGGCCGGCCGGTGGCATGGCCGCGGGGGCCAGGCGGGGCTTGGCCGATGCGGGCGTGCGGCCTGGTCGCAGCGAGCGCAGAGACCAGGCGAGATGAGCGCGACCACGGGGCAGTGGGCATTAGCAAGGCCACATCGGGCGCATGAGTAGGGCGGGAGGCAACGGGGTTCTCACCCGCGTTGGTGAGCAGGGGGCGGCGAGGCTCGGTGGGGCCTTTGGGGAGGAGGACGGGGACGCATCGCCGGCGTGGAGGAGACGAGGAAGACGGGGACGACCGGGCGACGGTGGAGAAGCAGGCCGGCGGGGGAGCGCTCCGGCGACGGCGTCCAACGGCGACAGCAATGGGGCGGTCATCGAGCTCGAGCGGCAAGCAGCGGCCTCCTCCTCGATCCCGACCCAATCGGGGGTAGAGGGGGAGGAGATATTTTCGTGGGGGAAGTGGGGGTGTCGGTGGAGTGGGAGGGGTGTGGTGAGTGGATAAGGAGTGGGGGTGGGTGGGCGGCTGGGCCTGGTGGGTTGGCCCAGTTGGGCCACGGCCCAGGGGGTTTCTTCCTCTCTTTTCCTTTTAGGTTTGTTTTCTATTTTTTGTGTTTTCCTTTTTCTTTTATTTATTAGTCTTTTCTGTTTTAATGCATTTTAAAATATTTAGGCACTTTCTAAAAATATGTTTTCTTTACTATAATTACCCTTGTAATATTCAGCACTCACCGAACATTTCTGTTTCAACTCTTGAAATTTCTGTTGTTTGACATATTTTGAATTTAGAATTTGAAGGGGTTTCGAATCAATGTGATGTTAGCAACAGTAACTATGGTGACGTGGCAGCATCATTAACGTGGGATTACTGTAGCATGATTATCCAGGCGTCACAGAGGCTGAGTGCTGGGTCCACACCCGCACACAAGGAAATGCCTCCTTATTATGCGCAAAATAATGATTCCTCCACCTGACATATGGGACGACCGGAAGGGCGTCTGTATTTCATGAAAAATACGTGCCCCCCGCTGACAGGACAGACCCACAAGCTATCTTCGGAAGCAAGGAAGTGCCTCCTTATTACGCACAAAAAAATAAATACTCCCCTGCCAGCTGGAACCCAGCATAGTGGGAGGCTGGCTTGTGGGCCTACCAAGTTGACGGGGACGGAGGGCTTTGTCAACTTAGTCAATATGAACGATTCTAGCTCCTATTACCGTACGATGTTCATCCAACGGTCGTAGTGCTTCTTCAACCTCTGGTCTTCTTGCTCCAGCCGCCCAAACCAGCGCCGGTCCTGCCGCGTGCTCTTGCCTCCCATGGCCGGCTGTGATGCCGCGGAGGCCTCACCGCCCCCTACTACTCCCACCGCTGGCCAGGCATCCCTCTACTCACCCACACCAACTATTATTTTGCAGCGATGGCAGTCTCACACCTCAGCCGAACCAGTGAACCCTCGTACTCCTCTTCGTGTGGGCATCCACTGACGCGTCTTCCCTGGCTCCGCGTCGTCCCCTTCCTAGGCCTCGCCGTCTACCGCCCTGGTGCTCTCAGCGCGGCGTGGTCAACATGGTCAAGGAACGACTTCCATCGAGCGTGGGCTGTATGTGGAGAGGCTGACAGCTGGGTATACGGTCACAGCATGGAAGTGCCTCCTTATGACGCGCAAAATAATGATTCTCCACCTGATAGCAGGGACCCACCGGACGGGACACCGTATTTTGCGAAAAAGCATTTCCCCCCTGACTGCTAGGACCCACCAGCTACATCTTCGCATGTAAGGAAGTGCACCCGGGCAAAAAAAAATGATTCGCCCCCTCACTGTTGGGACCCACCAACTACATCTTCGCACCAAAGGAAGTGAGTCTGGGCAAAAAAAACAATTCACCCCCTGACTGCTGGGACCCACCAGCTACATCTTCGCACACAAGGAAGTGCCTGACAGTCGGGACCCACCTGGTCGAAGCGTACATAGCGTTGTCATTCTTGTCGCGAACGTGTACGTGCATACTGGTCGATGTAGAGGCACGCACATGTCATAGTAGAGGCGCGCACATGTCGTAGTAGAGGCGCGCACGTAGCATGTACACGTACCTACAACGGCCAGGGTGCAAGAAAGTAAATACAACCACGTACGTACATACGGGAAGGGTCTCGAACGCCTACTCGCACATACATACGGCCAGGGCTCGTGTACATGGCTTGGTCAGAACGGAGAAACTGCATCGTCGTTGCGTTCATGGGGAGGCAACGGAATGCTCGTGTTCATCGGGAGGCAACAGAATGCATCATGTTCATCGGGGGGCAACAGAACGCATGGGAGCCAACCAGCTTGGACGGAACAGGCGATGGAAACGAGGCCTGGCGTATCGCAGAACGGAGGAAAGGGCCTTGTGTTCGACCAGCCGTGTTCAAAACGGGATCTTGTTCATCGGGAGGGGTCTAGCGTACCGCAAAATGGAGGAAACGGACTTGTGTTGGACCTCCTACTGTCGAAACGGGGTTCTGTTGATCGGGAGGGGTGTGGCGTACCGCAAAACGGACAAAACGGTCTTGTGTTGGAGCGCTACGGTCGAAACGGGGGTCCTATTCATTGGGAGGGGTGTGGCGTACCGCAAAACGGGACTCCATGGGATACTGTTCATATGCACCGTCGACCTCCTCCAGCCTCCACGGGCTACTGTTCATCCACCGTCGACCTCCTCTAGCCTCCACCTACGACTTTTCATCCACGGGCTCCTGTTCATCCAGCCTCCATCGTGCGCTACTCCACCGGTTATTGTTCAACCACCCGTCTCCACGGGCTCCTATTCAACCACCCCTCCATGGGCTACTATTCATCCACACCTACACCATCTACTGTTCATCTAGCCATCTACAGGGTTGTCCTGTTCATCCAGCCCTCCACGGGGTCCTTTTCATCCAGCCCCAACCGGCTCGATCGATCGGGGTCCTATTCATCCAGAGGCAACACCATGGGGTCCTGTTCATCCACCCCCACCACTCACTGTTCATCGAGAGGTAGCATCGATCGGCTTCAGTTAGCAGCAGTAGCGAAGGAATCGCTCGATCAGGTTCAGTTAATAGCCATCGATCGATCGCTCGGGTTCAGTAACACGTAGCCTGCAGTGCAATCGCTCGGGTTCAGCTAGATCCCAACGCCTCGCTCAGGTTCAGTTAGAGCCAATGCCTCGCACACACGCGCTTACGTGTATGAGAGAAACGCGCATCGCTCGGCCCTCGACTACCCACCGTAACCGGGAACTCGCCAAAATTTTCCTTGCCCTCGCTTCTACCACGGATTTTTCATCATGGACGGCCCAAAGAATGTCATGCAGCTGCGTCTCCGGCCCGCCCAGGTCAAAAAGCCCATTTTTGTCATGATTTTTTGTTACAAAATTAGGAGCCCACCACATCTATGATGATACCGGGTTTTGTCAAAATTATCGTCATAGAAGTGTCATAAGTATGACAGAAAAAAATTCGTTTGGCTCAAAATGTCACGGATGTCTTTTTTTTGTAGTGAACAAACCCCGAAAAAACCCAAATATTGACACAACACTCCTGTTGTTCTATGTTCACACGAGAAAACTTTTGATGGCAATAAGAGGCAATGGATATCATTTCGTCCCCAAAGGTGGGACGTTCCCTACCGAAACCATCAGGCTTGTTGTGAGAAGCTCTAGTTTGTGAGAAGCATATCCCCAAACCTGCCCCAAATGGGACAAAAAAATTACCATGACATGTTGATGCCGCTCCATGATAGCATGCCAAGTTTAATGAATTGCAGATGAGTTTGGATTTACTAGAATTTAAAAACCAGGTATCTCAATGTTTGCTGTCGAATGACCGTGGCAGGGTGTTTGACATTCATTCCCATTTCTTGCATGGGACATAAGCATGCAACCAAGGGCACAAATTTGAATTTTCAACCAATTTATATGCATTAGAGCATGTGCATGTAGTTCAAATTTGAATTATGCACATGAATGCATTGGAAAACTCAACTAATGCACAAAAATGTCCAAACGAACCCCGAAAAACCCAAAAATTGACACAACTTCCTGTTGTTCTATGTTGACACGAGAAAACTTTTCAAAGCAATAAGAGGCAGTGGATATAATTCCGTCCCCAAAGATGGGACGTTCCCTACTGAAACCATCAGGCTTGTTGTGAGAAGCTCTGGATTGTGAGAAGCATATCCCCAAACCTGCCCCAAATGGGACAAAAAAATTACCACAACATGTTGATGCCGCTCCATGATAGCATACCAAGTTTGATGAATTTCAGATGAGTTTTGCATTTACTAGAATTTAAAAAGCAGGTATCTCAATGTTTGCGGTCGAGTGATGGTGGCAGGGTGTTTGACATTGATTGCCATTTCTTGCATGGGACCTAAGCATGCAACCAAGGACACAAATTTGAATTTTCAACCAATTTATATGCATTAGAGCATGTGCATGTAGTTCATATTTTAATTATGCACATAAATGCATTGAAAAACTCAATTAATGCATAAAAATGTCCAAACGAACAAATCCCAAAAATTGACACAACACTCATGTTGTTCTATGTTGACACGAGAATTTTTTTGAAAGCAATAAGAGGCAATGGATATTCTTTTGTCCCCAAAGGTGGGACGTTCCCTACCAAAACAATCAGGCTTGTTGTGAGAAGCTCTGGTTTGCGAGAAGCATATCCCCAAACCTGCCCCAAATGGGACAAAACATTAACCACGACATGTTGATGCCGCTCCATGCTAGCATGCCAAGTTTCATGAATTTCAGACGAGTTTTGGATTTACTAGAATTTAAAAACCAGGTATCTCAATCTTTGTGGCTGAGTGACGGTGGCAGGGTGTTTGACATTCATTCCCATTTCTTGCATGGTACCTAAGCATGCAACCAAGGACACAGATTTTTGAATTTTCAACCAATTTATATGCATTAGAGCATGTGCATGTAGTTCAAATTTGAATTATTCACATAAATGCATTGCAAAACTCAACTAATGCATAAAATTCTCCAAACAAACCCCAAAAAAACACAAAACTTGACATAACACTCCTGTTGTTGTATGTTGACATGAGAAAACTATTGAAAGCAATAAGAGGCAATGGATATCATTTCATCCCCAAAGGCGGGACGTTCCCTACCGAAACCATCAGGCTTGTTGTGAAAAGCTCTGGTTTGTGAGAAGCATATCCCCAAACCTGCCCCAAATGGGACAAGAAATTTCCCATGGCATGTTGATGCTGCTGCATGATAGCATGCCAAGTTTCATGAATTTCAGACTAGTTTTGCATTTACTAGAATTTAAAAACCAGGTATCTCAATGTTTGCGGCCGAGTGCTGGTGGCGGGATGTTTGACATTCATTCCCATTTCTTGCATGGGACCTAAGCATGCAACCAAGGACACATATTTGAATTTTAAACCAATTTATATGCATTAGATCATGTGCATGTAGTTCATATTTGAATTATGCACATGAATGCATAGAAAACTCAGTTAATGTATAAAAATGTCCAAGCGAACCCCCACAAATCCCAAAAATTGACACAACACTCCTGTTGTTCTATGTTGACATTAGTAAAAAAAATTGAAATCGAGAAGAGGCAATGGATATCGTTTCATCTAGAAAGGTGAAACATTCCCTACCGAAACCATCACACTTGATGTGAGAAAATCTGGTTTATGAGAAGCTTATACCCAAACCTGCCCCAAATGGGACAAAAAATTTACCATGGCATGTTGATGCCGCTCCATGATAGCAGGCCAAGTTTCATGAATTTTAGAAGACTTTTGGATTTACTATAATTACAAAAGCAAGTACGTCGACGTTTGTCGGAGAGCCACGGTGTCGTGGTATTCGAAATTCATCCCCATTTCTTACATGGGACATAAGCATAAACCCATGGACACATATATCATTTTACAACCCATGTTGGTGCACCGGAGCATGTGCATGTAGTTTAATTTTGAATTGTGCACCTGAAATGGCTAGAAAACCAATCTAATGTATAAAATGTCCAAATGAACCCTGAATACTTCCATTTCTTTTACGACACACATATAGTTGCATGTTCACTGCAGATAAAAGGTCTAGCAATCCAAACATCGTCCATTGCCGCCGTGACCCCATTATGTAATTCAAATCAAGAAGAAAAATCAAGTAGATCCCACACATTTTATTATAACCAACCGTGTGAGATGCAGCAAAAAAATATCTGGGAGCACTATCGGAATATAGTATGCATACGCTTTACGCAAGAAGGTGCGGCGGCTATAGTCCACAGCCCGCTCTGAATAAGGGACCATACCCGATGACACTTTGCATGCCAGTTTTTTCGCTGAAGCGATTCCAGATTTTTGGATTCCACGGAAATATCTACCTCCCCGCCCCCTCCCCCTTACCAAAAGCCACATTTCTCCTGTTTCCGCCTTCCTTTCCAAGTTGAAACCTTCACTCCTTACTTGCAGCGCCGCCTCCTCGCCGACGACCCTCCTTCACGCTGCTCGGCCTCGCCTATCCAGGCAGGTAATCCACACCCGACCCCCACCCTCCTCCTCCTTCCACATCCCACATGAATCGACCGCCGGCGCGAGCGCGACACGTTCCACCCAAATCACCGACCCCTCCACCAAATAAGCGCCGCCCTAAGCCATGTTGCACGTAGTATAGCCAGGATCTCAAGTAGCATTTGGTAGCAGAGAAGCAAATCGTGGACGCATGCGCGGATGAGGTTGCGATGGCTGCCATTCGTTCCGACCCCAGATCTTGGAGGAGCACCTCGCCATCAAGGCCACCATTGATGCCTCGTGCGCCTATGCCGCGACATGGTTGGCTGCTTTAAATGGCAGTTCGTGGCATTTTCTCAAGGCCACCATCGGTGTCTTCGACAAAGACTACGAGGCGTTTTCTCATCGTGCACGTGCTTACCTCATCTCAAGAGCCAGCAGGTTGGTGCCCGGAGCGGCTCAGGTAACTCACCACTATGACGAGGGCACCCATGATGCGGAGGCCTCACCCTCTTCCATGTCCAAGGAGCCAATTGTCATTGATATCTCTGACAATGAGTGCCTTGTCTTATTAGCTCACTATAAGGACCCATGTTCAATTTGCTTGCTACTGCCTTTCCTTAACAAATTGTGCTATCTACTTTTACCATGCAATCTTCTCCTCTAGTGTATATGTTCTATATGTCACGCAATGTGGTGTTCAGTTAACAGTTTGGTTGAATTTTGCAAATGTGATGTTCAATTCTTTAGGGTGCAATTTTCCAAGTTGTCAAGCATGCTTGGCTTGGTTAACTATTAGGTTCAATTCTGCAATGCGATGTTCAATTTTTGTGTGTGCATTCTGTTATTGTATACCATGTGAAGTAAATCGAATCGGGCTGTACTAAATACAATTGCTATAATTTCAAGTTGTTAAGCATGCTTGGTTTGGTTAACTGTCTGATCTTCTATTAGGGGTACGTTATATTGTGCAATGTGGTGCTCAATTAACATTCGGTTCATTTGTTGTGGTGTTTAGTTAACTGCTTGGTTCAATTCTACAATGTGATGCTCAATTGTTGTGGCTACATTCTATTATTGTATACCATGTGAGGAATAACTCAAATTTGGCTGCAGTTAATACATGAGAAACATATACAAGTGCTATATTTCCTAGTTCTTAATCATGCTTGGTTTGGATAAATGGGTTTTCCATGTGGCTTTAATTAATCTGATGAATCTTCAATGTGCTTATTTTCATCAACATATTTTCCATACGACTATAAAGTGTGCCAATAGTTTCAAATATTAGTCGTTGGATATGCCCATCCAACGGGCAAGACATGGCAAATCTGAGCATTATCATTCGTTGGATATAGTTTTTAACTCATAGGATACTTCCACGTGGCCTTGTAACTGAAAACCCAACACTACCTTCTCATTTTCTCTAGAAGTATCTATCCACATGCTTATCTGATACTCTAATAAAAAGAGGCTAGAACAATCTGGATTCTAGACTCGTAAGAACCAAGTTGGACCTTGTCCAGTACGATTCTAGAAAAGGAAATACATATTCAAATGTATTCTTCCATCCTTTTTATATATATTTAAATGACGTGCGAAGCACGTACAATTTGCTAGTACTGATAGCATGCGAACCCTTACTTAACTTGTAACTACCTTATATGTGTTCCAAGGAAACAATGGGAAGCACTGAGGTTTACAAGATGGTACTAATTATTATACCTTGCCTTTTTTATTCCTTTGCCCCATTTCCAATATAGAGAAGATATTTATGCACATCCTTGTTTTCAGGCCTTTCCAAAGCAGTTCCCTGATTATTACCTCTCTAACTACCTCTATGGTCAGGAGGCGAGGAAAGTTTTTGTCGGATTTCGGGTTCCGACAGACCCTTGAGGTTTGAACTCTGGGGTGCGCACGAAGATCTTTCCCCTACCAGCTCACGTCTTGAAGGCTTGCAATGAGTCTAAGCTAGAAAGAAGAACACACAAGGGACACGAGGTTTATACTGGTTTGGGCCACCATTGTGGTGTAATACCCTACTCCAGTGTGTGGTGAGGTGGATTGCCTCAGGGGCTGATGACGAACAGTAGAAAGGGGGAACAACCTCGTGAGGGGTTGTACTTGAGCTGGTGCAATGAACCGCTTGGATCAGTTCAGTCGCCTCTCTCTAGTCTATGCGTGATCTGGATCCCCTCCCCCTGCACAGTGGTGGCTAGTCCTATTTATAGAGGGAGGCCCTGGGCCTCTTCCCAAATAATGAGCGGAATGGCGCCAACAATTGGCCATTTTGAAGGGGAACATCTAGTACACTTATCCTAACTAAAGTTGGTCTTCGGCTGCCAAAGGCTTTGACGATGACGCTGTCCTGGGGTCCACGATGACCTCCGTTCTGCCGTTCTGCTGGTCTCGGTCTTGTTGCACCGAAACGGTAACCTTTGCCTGATGCCTTGGCTTGTGCTTGCCCCCTTTGCATCAAAGGGGAAACAATGACACTGTGCAGGCTGGCGCCCGCCTGGCGCCTGCCTGGTCTCGATCGTCATGGCTTGCGTCATGGGCTCCTGCGAGGTACCCTGCCTTGATCTCTCCACCTCCTCGCGAGCCTGCCTGATGAGGCCACTCCTGAGGAAGCTTCCTGTCATCCGCCCCGAGAGGCTTGGCTCCTCGGGAGGGTCTTGAGCTTGAGTTGATGAAGCTGGGCTGCACTGGGCCCCCACTTGAGCCATGCCGCAGGCCGCAGGCAAGAAAGTCTGGGGACCCCCGTTCCCAGAACGCCG
This sequence comes from Triticum aestivum, assembly GCF_018294505.1. Taxonomy (NCBI): domain Eukaryota; kingdom Viridiplantae; phylum Streptophyta; class Magnoliopsida; order Poales; family Poaceae; genus Triticum; species Triticum aestivum. Next base: position 160,294,745 of record NC_057804.1, on the reverse strand, counting down.
ACAGTAGCCCCCGGGGCCAAGGCGCGCCCGAACTTGGCTTGCCAGAGAAGCGAAGGGGCAAGTGCGAAGCGCCGCGGGCCCCAATAGCCTGCGGCCTTGGGCGCCGCATGGCGATTGATTAGACGTGGGCATCTTTTCTTCCCCACGACGCCTCGGCAACCGCCCATCTGACAAAAGAGGTGCCCGGGCCAGACTTGCTTGCTTTGTTCTCGCTTGCCTTGCTCCAGATCCCCTTTCCCGCTCTTCTCCTTCTTGCTTCCGAAATCCTCTAGATCTGTCTCAATCCTTCCCATCCGGCAAGCCATGGCGCCTCGCAAGACCCCGACCAAGGCCTGGTACTCGCCGGCTCTGGATCCCCCGAATGTGTCGGAGAAGAATCTCGCCCTCATGCGCCTGATGACGATGACGCAGGGCAACAAGGGGGCGAGTGTGCTCAAGGCCGGATCCGACTAGCCTGAGGGCAAGGGGAGCACCTTCTACCCGCTCTTTCTGAGCGCCATCATCGCCGGTCTGGTGCCTCCTTTTTCCGAGTTCTTCTTTGTTGTTCTTCACCAGTACAACTTGCAAGATCTGCACCTCCACCCCAACTTTGTTCTTCTCCTGGCGATTTTCGCCTACTGTGTGAGGCTCACGTTGGGGTAAAGCTCTCAGTGGCCTGGCTGCGCCACTACTTTTACTTCCAGGTTTCTCGCGCCCACATCTCTGCATGCGCGAGCTTTATTGCATGCTCCAACTCCAATGACATGTCGAAGCATGGGAAGAGGATCGAAGGCTTCCGGAGCAAGTGGGTCATGGTGGACGTCGGGCGCATCCACCCCCGACTGGTGCTGCCTACGGGGCAGCCCAAGGTCGTTGATGCGTGATCTCGCGCGGAGCTTGTCGACCCTCGTGCGAAGGCGGTGCTGAAGAAGATGAATGCGGACCTAAGGCCAGGCAACTTGGGGGCAGCAAAGCTCACCGGGGCTACGCTCCTGAGGGAGTTCCAGGAGCACCGGATGGCTCCACTCCGGGAGCACTCGCTACCATTGTGGAGGCTTGGGGAAGAGGACGCTGACCTTCGCCTGAGCTCCGAGGCCCTGGCCGACGAAGATCCGGTTGCGGCTCTCCACTCCTTGGTTGGGGGAGACGTGGCAAGGCTGGAGGGCGCTCCTGTCCTCCTGTTCCTTCGCGGCGACTGGGAGCAGGTGGTGAACGCCATGCCGACCTTCAATGGTGAGGGGCTGGTGCCTGCAGAAGCTCCTGGGGATCTGGCGGCTTTGGCAATGGTGAACGTGTCCTCCAACGACTCTAGCGGGAGCGAGGAGGAAGAAGAGGAGGAGGAAGAAGAGTCTGACTCTGAGGCGACTGGCGAGGAGTCGGAGGAGTCCTTCCCTTGGCGCGGGTCCCGCACCCTCCGCTCCATGCCGGACGACGACGAGGCCGGCGCCAGGCAAGGAGGGGAGGATTCTACCTTGATCCCAAGGAAGGGCAGGTCGGGGCTGGATCTCCCAGGGTCTGCTCTGGTCCTGGGGCGGTCTGAGGCCAGCTCCGGCCTTCCTGACGTGCCCTCTACTTCCGGGCCTCCCAAGGCTGACCCCATCTGTAGGCTCTCGGGCTTCAAGTTTGGCCGGAGGCTGCTTGAGTCTGCGAACGACGACCAGTAAGTGCTTGATCCGCGCTTTGCTTTGTTTCTGCCGCCGAGGCTTGACGTCTGCATCCTTTTGGCCAGGCCGGCACCTGCAGCAAAAAGGTTGAAAGGGGTTTCTGTGGCCCTGCTTGAGGCGGGTTCGTCTGCTGGGTTAGTGCCTTCATCCGCGGGGAAAGGAGGCAGCGAGGCTCGTGCCTCCCCTGCCCGGTCGTCCTCACGAGCCCAGCAGGGACACTCTAGCGAGGAGTCAGCACCTGTGGCCCCGCTGAATCGGGAGGTTCCTGCGTTTGATGCTGCCATTGAGGTGTCCAAGGCCCAGGGGGCTCCTTCCTCCCAAGGCGCGAGCACGCTGCCGTAGGGGGAGAGGGGTCCAGGCGAACGGAGACGACGCGGGGGAGCTGTAGGACATTAATGACGTGGCCAGGGACGGTCGGAGCAGCGCTGCCGACGAGAACGGTCGCTAGACCACCGTTTTGGCTGGCTGCCCTCATGGTCACCACTGGCATGGCGTGCTCTGGAGTTTTTACCGCGGCTAAATCATGTCTACCGCATAGTCCTTCCAGCGTGGAGTATTACTACGGTAAATAGACAGGCAGAGACAAAGGGAGTGGAGTAAACCAAGCTCCACAAGTTTGCTATTGCAAACTTGGCAACATCGTAGACGTAAAACTAGGGAGGGTAAATTGTAGAATTGATGTCCGGGGAGTTTAGCTATGGAGGGACTATGATCCTAGGGAGTTTGAGGAGAAAAGGACCAAGATAAATCATAGTTACTTCACAACTGCTTATTTGGTCCAGAAATGAAGATCAGGATGGTGTACTCACATGGAGTGTCAACTTGAGCTCAAACTGGGCAAGGGTTGATAATTTGGTCATATGGAGATGCTGTAAAAAGATCATGACAAATGGCCAAACCAAAATGGCACTTGCTTCACAAACATCTCTGCTGACCAGAAACTTGGAATAATTATGGTGGTCAAATGGATCAATGCAATGATGCCAAAATGGGTCGAGAGATGCTTTATGGGTAGAAGAATGATCTGGTAATTTATCAGGATTTTTGAAGCAATATAAAATGCATTTGCTTCACAACTTGAAAATAAGGCCAGAATCAAAGATTTGATCTTGTGCTCACATAGATGATTGGATAGGGCTACAAATGGGTGGAGGGGGTTAAAATGAGCACATTAAGGAGTGTGCCAAAGTTCAACTCATTGGGGTACTCCTAGCTAGTACTTCCTTCACAAAGCCATCTGTCTGACAGAAACTTTGAAAATTCACTGAGGAAGATTGGCTAGGCAAATAAATTTGAACTTGTGCATGGGGCAATTATTTGGACATAAAAAGGACATGCCACCGATCACTCGATCCTTGCGGTAGGCATATGTTTTGACTGAATTTTACCTCTGACAAAATTATTGCAAGTCTGGTTCTTGAGCGGTACTGCCATACATTGGCAACTCTCCATATAATCTCTGAGGATGTTGCAATATTGTGATACTGATGCGGACTAAGTGGCTTACGAGAGAAGCCATCCGAGTTACTTGCTGAGGAAGACTTGTCAGCTTCTACTCAAATCTTTTGTTTGGGTATCTTGCAGAAGAAGGCTCTATAGCTTACACACGAAGCTTGCTCTAATTATTTTGCTAGAGAAGCCAAGGTATCTTGCTGAGAAAGACCGGGTATCGTGGAACGGAAATTGTTCACATATATAACATGCAGAGGAAAATGGAGTAGCCTTGTATCATACATTTCTTCCAATAGCATGCGGAATAATATTGGGTTTCTCATATCCAAAATTTCCTACTAATATGCAGTCTCTGTCTGAAAATACATCGTTGGTCTTGTACCTGACTTGTCTTTCTGCTGGCTGGATCACTATTGCTGTGAGGATTTTACTGATGTAGGCTTGATGTTGATAATCAATCCAATACATCATTGGTATTCTGAGCAAATATTAATGATATAATGCAGTTGACTGGGTAGACCAAAATGTTTAGCTGAGCTTCTTCCAAATATTTGAAATCCTTATTGCTTCTTCAAGTCCAGTGTCAGTGGTTGAGCAATTCCTTATAGGGAAAAATAATGTAACACCGGGGCCCAAAAATAAAGAAGCAAAAGAAAACTCAACTAAACACAACAACAGACAATTCACACATAATCAATGTCACATATTACTGCTAGTCACGCAATATGCATGCCTACTTAAGCACACAAATTTCACGGGATCTCCGGTTCTAAGATCTAGGATGCTGTGACAATGTGCACGAGGACGAATAAATGTGTGGAACAGTTGGTGTAAACAGTGCTACACCAAGTGCTAGCTTAGCTAGGTGGCAACCTGAACTAGCTCGGAGGCGAGGACGTACTCGGTAATCTTGCAGTGGGACACGAAGGTCGCAACCACATTATTATCAAGCGGACGGAAAAAAAATCCATACTCGTCCAAGAAATAGGAGAGCGGGGAAAAACTGAGGCGGCTGACATTTCTTGATAACTAAGATCATTAAGGGTTGCCAACACCACAAAAGAATGATCCCGGATAGAAGCATGTCCATCACCGAAACGATAGGCAGGGCTGAAAGGAGGATATCGGCGTGATACCTGAGCACCATTTTTGCAAACAGTGTCGGGATCACTTGGCATCACTCTACTGGGACAGAATTGACACCAAACACCGAAAGAAAAAGGAACTGGAGAAATGCAAAGGTTGAGCTGTAGTGGATCCGAACCGATGCCAGCTACACTCACCAGATAAGCCATTAGTAATAAATAATAAGGCTATGGGCATGCTATGCACAAACAAATACAGCAACCAAATGCAATAAACAAACCAGACTCTATACTACCGATTTCTACCGGTTTCTACCGCTCGCGCTATCTAGGGCGTCCTACAGCCAGACCTGCTCTGATACCAAGCCTGTGGCACCTTGGCTCAGAGAAACCGGAACGCCCCGTATTCCAGCCTAGAGATCGAGGAGAAGTCTTGTGGAATACGGCACTGCTTGACATAGAACAAACCAGCTCTTATTAAAAGAATAAATACAAAGGTCTGATGTTACAAAGGTTCACATCAGCACGGCGACACTACGCCTGTGATACTACACTTGCTCTATGATAGCAGCGGAACAACTTGTTGCAGCAGAAATCTTCTAGCAGCGAAAGAACGACGAAGGTGGCGAACTCCACTCCGCAGGGACTCTGGCTGGGACACGATCTAGCTCACACAAACGGAAACCACGACAAGCAATCAAGCAATCACAGCATCACCTGCAATCTGGCATGACACGCCAGGTCAGTACATTGAGTGTACTTGCAAGATCACAACAACCAAAAACATCAAGGCAAGACAACAACATAGCATTAAGCAGGTTAATTAAATTAACAGCTACCATGATACAATAGCAACTACTAAGCCAGATATGAAACTACTACAATACTGATAAATCACCATTTTCGATCTCCATAACCATATCTCTCTTGGCTAACCAGCCAAGCAATCTACCATCTCGATCACCTCGTGGTCAGAACCAAAATGTAATCGTGATCCTTACGGCGATCACAACCCGAACTATAAATGGCCCGTGATCCTTACGGCGATCACAACCCGACAACAAATGGCCCGTGATCCTTACGGCGATCACAACCCGACCAATACTTGGCCAATCTGTACTGCTCCAAATATCCACATATCCATCAACTATACGTCATTCTTCAGGTGAGTGTTGACCAAATGGTGTGCCCTAGTACGAACTCACGCCCATGACCGAGGACACGGCTATCGATAGATTAAACACACACACACATTATGCAGAGGTAGTGCACTGTACCCACACCACAGAACCCATGGCCTCGCACTCCCATTCGGGTGGACCAACGACGTTCCGACAAAACCGATCTACTGCCATGACACTCTCTCGGCCACTTTGACTCACTCCCCACTGGGCTAGTCATGGGTGGCCCCGTGTCTACCTCCAGGCACAACAACTACCGTCGTGGCCCAATCCACTCTGGGACCCTCGCGCAAAATCAAAACCAGGCACACAAGGCTTATGTCCGCCTACCTGATCAGGGTAGTGCGTGCCCGTAACCTTCCCTCGTTGGAGGCACCGGCGAGAGGCACGACAATAGACCGTGTTAGGGCCGTCCCTTACCGGCAAATGTGGTTGCACTGGAAAAGTTCGATTCGGCGGCACCTGACCAACTTACTGACGAAATTTATCCACAAAACTATAACCATGATAACTGATACTCCGGTGTTAACCATCAAAGTATAATCCAAGTTATAGCAATATCCAACCAATAATCCAAGCATAATAGCATCATCTCAGAATACTCCGAAGATAGCATAACACTACTATCATGATGAATCCGAAACAATAATCCTACTACTCCAATAACAAGAATAAAGCTATCCAACTAAGATCCACACGTAACCATCATCTTCGAAAATAATACTCCAAGCAATAGAACATCAACTAGCATCATGAAAATAATCATACTAACAATTAATAATCGAAAGGTAGCATGATATCCAAAGTCATATTCCAAACATATAGATATCGTCATGGAAATAATCATAATACCAGCCACTAATACTTCAATGGCAACATGATACTCATCAACTACAAACATAACTCCTAGTTATCCAAACAATAGCATGGCAGCAACAAGATCAAAAACAATACTCCGAGAAAATGCCATGCACAGAGTCATGTGGCTAAAGTAATATTTTAAACAGGTTAAAATAGATTAAACCATGTCACTGCATTACAGTGATTCAAATGGAGGGTGTGGCTTGCCTGGGGTGGAAGAAATCACCGGAAATCGTTCTCTGCCGGAGGGGGCTGATTAAGGGCAGGGGCAAAATGGTCATTTTCAGTATGCCAAAACATAGTGAAAGTGATACCAGCAGAACGGGCTCGACGAAACGAAGAAGTGAGCGGTTCACCTCATTTGGAGTTATGGTTAAAAAGATATGGATGTTTTTCTGCCAGGGACCCATCTATAATGAAAATCTTTTCAACCAGGGGCCTGAACAGAAAAACGGAAAACGTAATCAGGAAAATACGCCTTCACCTTATCTGTTAGAATAGTGGCAGGGCTGACTCGTGCGGGTACCACGGGTGGGGCCCGTCACTTATCCACATGGGTTGGGCTGGGTCAACACCCAGCCACTGGCTGGCAGGGCCCACCGCACCTTCTCTCTCCTCCTGGCCTCCTTCTTATTCCTCTCGTCTGGATGCATCATCTGAGCGGGGGAGCTCACCCCGACGAGGCTCGCCAGTGATCCCGGCCACCATACGGGGTGCGCGACCTACCGACGAGCTCAGTAGGATGAGGCGGATCCATTCCACAAGGGCACGGACACCGAGGAGGATTGGAGGACTAGGGTGTGGAATCCGGCGGAGTTGGCTTCGGGAGGAGTTAGGCTCGTGGCTAGAGGAGCTCCGACGAGGGGGAGGGGCTGGGGATGGTCGCCAGAGTCTTGGCGGTCTACTAGAGGTGGAAGGAGCGAGGGAGGGGCTCAGGCTCAGGCTAATCTAGCCGGGCCGAGGCGGCGGCCATGGCGGCAAAGGGAGGGCATGAGAGCTTCTCTCGCTCGGGTGAGTGGACGGGGAGGGAGCTGGGAGTGAGGTGAGACGAATGGGGTGCTCGGACGACCTCGGGGTGGCTATATATAGCCGGGCGAGAGGGAGCCGTGATGGCATCGCCGTGGACGTGTGGCCGGCGCCACGGACGCGTGTGCTCACGCATGAGCTCGGGGAAGACGACGACGAGGCACAGGGCAAAGCTTCACAGGGAGGAGGAAGCCAAAGGAGCACGGGGAAGCAGACGACGACGATGAACAGATTCAAACTCCACTGTGCTCTCGTGGGCGCGCGTCGGTTTGCGTCAGTGAGGAAGCTGTCGGAGGGGGAGAGGGGTCCAGGCGAATGGAGATGACGAGGGAGAGCTATAGGACATTAATGGCCAGGTCAGGGACGGTCGGAGCAGCGCTGCCAATGAGAACAGTCGCTAGACCACCGTTTTGGCTGCCTGCCCTCGTGGTCACCACTGGCATGGCGTGCTCTAGAGTTTTTACCGCGGCTAAATCATGTCTGCTGCGTAGTCCTTCCAGCGTGTAGTATTACTACGGTAAATAGACAGGCAAAAACAAAGGGAGTGGAGTAAACCAAGCTCCACAAGTTTGCCGTTGCAAACTTGGCAACATCCTAGAGGTAAAACCAGGGAGGGTAAATGGTAGAATTGATGTCTGGGGAGTTTAGCTATGGAGGGACTAGGATCCTGGGGAGTTTGAGGAGAAAAGGATCAAGATAAATCATAGTTGCTTCACAACTTCTTATTTGGTCCAGAAATGAAGATCAGGATGGTGCTCTCACATGGAATGTCAACTTGAGCTCAGACTGGGCAAGGCTTGATAATTTGGTCATATGGAGATGCTGTAACAAGCACATGACAAATGGCCAAACCAAAATGGCACTTGCTTCACAAACATCTGTGCTGACTAGAAACTTGGAATAATTATGGTGGTCAAATGGATCAATGAAATGATGACTAAATGGGTGGAGAGACGTTTTATGGGGAGAAGAATGATCTGGTAATTTATCAGGATTTTTGAAGCAATATAAAATGCACTTGCTTCACAACCTGAAAATACGACCATAATCAAAGATTTGCTCCTGTGCTCACATAGATGATTGGATAGGGCTGCAAATGGGTGGAGGGGGTTAAAATGAGCACATTAAGGAGTGTGCAAAAGTTCAACTCATTTGGTTACTCCTAGCTAGTACTTCCTTCACAAAGCCTTCTGTCTGACAGAAACATTGAAAATTCACTGAGGAAGATTGGCTAGGCAAATAAATTTGAACTTGTGCATGGGGCAATTATTTGGACATTAAAACATTCCCAAAAAGGTTGGGAGCCACTAGGAAAAATATAAATAACACTTCCTTCACAATGTGCCATTCAGGGCAGAATAGAAAAATGAATATTGGGGAATTATTTTTGAACTGGCCAAGGAAATGTTTGATCATATTTGAGCTATATATGACCCAAAGGAATTATGAGAATTATTTGGGGATCTTTGGATGGACAAAAATATAGGTTGCTTCACAACCTAGGGCAAATAGGGTTATTCCTTTAATGAAAAAGGGAATTTTCCCTAGAAAAATATTCTAGGGTTTGTTCAAGGAGTGAAGTGACATGATCTTGGCAAGGTTTTGAGAATGATGAGCCACTTGGGAGGGGAATTGAGGATGATTTCCCAGGTGGCAAGGCCACTGAACCACTCTAAAAAGAAAAACAGAGCAAAAACCAAATAAATCAAAAGAAAAAGAAAAGGGCGAAAATCCAGGTTGTTACACATATCCCCGACGGTTTCTGGGTCGTGTGGGAAGGACCCCCCCCCCGTCGCAGTCACTCACTAGGTGACGGCTCCGAACACCGTCGCAGAAAGGGGTCAAAAACCATTTGGATAGCACCGACGTGTGTCGGTGCACATACAACCTTACCTCAGGGAAACCGTTAAGGAAACTCTATTTTGACATCCATCTGCCAAATTTCATAATCGAAAAAGGCAGCAACAGCTAACATAATCCCAACAGACTTCAGCTTCACTATGAGTGAGAAAGTCTCATCATAGTCAACTCCTTGAACTTGTTGGAAACTTCTTTGCAACAAGTCAAGCTTCATAAGTGGTTACATTGCCATCAACCTCTGTCTTCTTCAAGATCCATTTATTCTGAATGACCTTTTGCCCTTTTGGTAATACTTCCAAAGTCCATACTTTGGTTTCATACATGGATCCCATCTCGGATTTCATGGCCTCTAACCATTTGTCGGAATCTGGGCCCAGCTCATAGGTTCAACGTTGTCCAACAACATGACCTCTAAGACAGGGTTACCGTACCACTCAGAAGTTGTATGTACCCTTGTCGACCTACAAGGTTCGACAGTAACTTGATCTGAAGCTTCACGATCATCATCATTAGCTTCCTCTTCACCTGATGTACGTGCCACATAATCATCTTTCTGTGCTGCGCTACTCTCTGGTTGAAGTAATGGTTCAACAACCTCATCAAGTTCTATTTTCCTCCCACTCAATTCTCTTGAGAGAAAGTCTTTCTCGAGAAATGACCCATTCATAGAGACTAACACTTTACTCTCTGATCTGAGATAGAAGGTATACCCAACCGTCTCTTTTGGGTATCCTATGAACACACACTTGTCTGATTTCGGTTCGAGCTTATCAGGCTGAAGCCTTTTAACATAAGCGTCGCATCCCCAAACCTTAAGAAATGAAAACTTACGTTTCTTGCCAAATCATAATTCAGATGGTGTCGCCTCAACAAATTTAGATGGTGCCCTATTTAATGTGAATGTAGTTGTCTCTAATGCATAACCCCAAAACGATAGTGGTAGATCGCCAAGAGACATCATAGAACGCATGTTACAAGTGGCGTAAAATGTGAAACAATTCCACATTATCTTAAGTGATTGCCAAACTCATAACTCAGAAATTCTCCCCTTCGATCGGATCGTAGGAATTTAGTCTTCTTGTTACAATGATTCTCAACTTCACTCGAAAATTTCTTGAACTTTTCATTTGTTTCAGACTTATGCTTTATTAAGTAAATATACTCATATCTACTCAAATAATCGGTGAAGGTGAGGAAATAACAATTTCCACAGCACGCGTCACACATTAGCATATATGATTTCCAACAAGACACTTGCCCATTCCATTGTTCTGGAAAACGGGGTTCTAGTCATCTTGTCAACGAGGCATGGTTCACATGTGTCAAGTGATTCAAAATCAAGTGACTCCAAAATTCCATCGGCATGGAGTTTCATGCGCTTTACACCAATAGGACTTAAGTAGCAGTGCCACAAGTATGTGGTACTATCATTATTAACTTTGCATCTTTTGGCATCAATATTATGAACATTTGTATCAGTACGATCGAGATTCAATAAACGATTCATAATGGGTGCATGACCATAGAAGGTATTATTCATGTAAACAGAATAATTGTTATTCTCAGACTTAAATGAATAACTGCATTACAATAAACACGATCTCATCATGTTGATGCTCAACACAGACACCAAATAACATTTATCTCGGTTTAACACTAACCCCGAAGGTAGAGAGCGTGCGATGGTGATCACATCAACCTTGGAAACACTTCCAACACACATCATCACCTAACCCTTAGCTAGTCTCTGTTTATTACGCAACTTTTGTTTCGAGTTACCAATATTAGCAATTGAACCGGTATCTAATACCCAGGCGCTACTAGGAGTACTAGTAAGGTACACATCAATAACACGTATATCAAATATACTTTTGTTGAAGTTGCCAGCCTTCTAATCCACCAAGTATTTGGGGTAGTTCCGCTACCAATGATTGTTCCCCTTACAATAGAAGCACTTAGTCTTGGGTTTGTGTTCAACCTTGGTTTTCTTCACTGGAGCGGCAGCTGGCTTGCCATTCATGAAGTTTCCCTTCTTGCCCTTGCCCTTCTTGAAACCAGTGGTCTTGTTAACCATCAACACTTGATGCTCCTTCCTGACTTCTACCTCCGCGGCCTACCGCGAATAGCTCCGGGATCATCTCCATCCCTTGCATGTTATAGTTCATCATGTAGTTCTAGTAGCTTGGTGACAGTGTCTTGAGAACCTTGTCAATCACAACCTTATCTGGAAGATTAGCTTGATTCAAGTGATTGTAGCACCCAGACATTCTGACCACATGCTCACTGGCTGAGCTATTCTCCTCCATCTTGTAGGCAAAGAACTTTTTAGAGGTCTCATATCTCCCGACGTGGTCATGAGCCTGCAATACCAATTTCAGCTCTTGGAACATCTCTTATGTTCCAAGGCGTTCAAAAACGTCTTTTGAGCCTCAATTCAAAGCCATAAAGCATGGCGCACTAAACTATCAAGTAGCCATCTAAACGTGTCTGCCAGATGTTCACAACAAGCACAGATTACGCTAGTGGGGTTGGCACACCAAGCGGTGCATCATGGACATAAGCCTTCTGTGCAGCAGGGAGGACAATCCTCAAACTACGGCCCTAGTCCGCATAATTGCTTACAATATCTTTCAACTTAGTCTTTCTCTAGGAACGTATTAAAACAGGGAGCTACAGCGTGAGGTATGTTGGAAATATGCCCTAGAGGCAATAAAAATGGTTATTATTCTATTTCCTTGTTCATGATAATTGTCTATTGTTCATGCTATCTCTACTCCTAATGGACGAATTGGTTGAATAGTCCCCCCCCACTTTCAACCGGTTTATTTTCAACCGGTTTATTTTCAACCGGTTTTTCTTCGTCCCACCTCCCACCAGCCCCTCCCACCGGTTTTTCTCTTTTCTCGTCTAACCGGCAATACCCAACGTATTTATGGTAATCAATCATAATTAATCCACGTATATTAATTATCAATCCAGCTATGGTAAGGTCATAACTCAGGAAATTTTGAATATGGCAATTATATGGTAATAAATTTAAATTACCCCAAAGGCTATCAATCCAGATATGGTAAGGCCATAACTCGGGAAATATCGAATATGGTAATAAATTTAAATTACCACCAGGTATGGTAAGGCTATCCACGTATAGTAATAAATCATATAGTAATAAATCATAATTAATCCACGTATAGTAATAAATCAATCCAGGTATGGTAAGGTCATAACTCAGGAAATTTTGAATATGGTAATAAATTTAAATTACCCCAAAGGCTATCAATCCAGGTATGGTAAGGCCAAAAATCGGGAAATATTGAATATGGTAATAAATTTAAATTACCCCAAAGGCTACCAATCCAGGTATGGTAAGGCCATAACTCGGGAAATATCGAATATGGTAATAAATTTAAATTACCACTAGGTATGGTAAGGCTATCCACGTATAGTAATACATCATATAGTAATAAATCATAATTAATCCACGTATAGTAATAAATCAATCCAGGTATGGTAAGGCCATAACTCAGGAAATATCGAATATGGTAATAAATCAGCGATCCGTCCGCATTACTAGCTCATCCGATAAATCAGTGATCGAGTAATTAAACCGTGCAGTAATTAGTACTCCCTCTGTATATGGAAGGAACCACCGGAGTATTCCATAGATTAGCCATAGGATTTTGGCAATCTCGCTATGGCATCTCGGATTTCGGAAATCACGCGCCCGCAGACGCCACCGTGCCCCCCCCTGCAACCACCGCCGGAGTCGGAGGCGAACGCGATCGCAATCGTGACGTGTATATATATACAAGGACGTACTACGTGCACAAGGGCCTGCAAGCAAACCCCAGTGCTCCTGATCACCATGCATTTCTTCCAGGTCGTCATGGCGTGGATGTTCCCGTTTGCCGTGTGGGCGGTGATGGCGTCGGCCGTGGCGACAGCAGCAACCACGGACGGCGCTTCGAGCGTTGAGCAGGGCAGCTCCTCGTCGCCGACGTTCGGCCCTGGCGACGCTAAGGTGGCCTCCGACCCGGGCTCCTCCCCGGCGTCGAGGTCGTCCACCTCCTCCTCCTTGCTCGGCGCTCGAAGCAGCTCAACGAACAGCGCGCGCTCACCGGTGAGGGAGGGCGGTGACACGGCCGCACGGAAGGGCCACGCGCTAAGGCGGTGCCTGCACAGGTTCGCTAGAAATCTGCAACGCGCCGGTGCTGTGGACGAGCGGTCAGACGGGCGCGGGAGACGGAAGGGCCGGGCGACAAAGCCGGATGGGAGGGTCGCCGCCGACGAGGACAGCACCGCCCGGGCGAGGGAGGAGGCCGTCGCGAGCGCGATCGCCTACTGCAAGGAGTCGAGCTGGCAACGCTGTAGGCCGCCGTTGGCTCCCTCGCCCAGCTTGGACGGCTGGCTCCTGTTCGTCCGGAGGAGGAGATCGGCACCAGCGCCACGAGCGCCGTCTCGCCCTGCGAATGCGAGGCGCAGGGCACCTCGAGTGCCGCCGCCCCCCACCACGGCCACGCGGCCTGCGACGGTACGTGTTGTGAACCGATCCGTCGGTCGATCTGCTCTGCTGCACCCGTGCACGTCTAAACCGTCGTTGCTCTCCTTCGTGCAGCAGAATGCAGTGGCGGCAGGCCGTCGACGGTGGAAACTCGGCGAGGTCCAGCCAGGGAGATGGAAAAGGGTGACGCTGTCGACGGGCTTGACGGGGACGTCCTTAGGATAACGAGTTACTTCGCCGCCAAATATGTGCGCGCGGTGCGCCATTGAAGAATAGCTCGGGGTCCATCTCACATGAGGCGAAGCAAACAGTTTTTCGTAATCTAGAGGACCTTGTCTTACGTACCTTCGATCTTGTATGATCTGTCCATATCAGTGTGCGAGTAGTAGTAATACGATTGTAGTAAGATCTGTCCATATCAATTGTCGATCTTATTCTTATATGATATGATGGCTTGCAGCGTTCCTAAGATCTAACGAGAATCTCCTGGAGTTAACGACACAATCGTTCGATTGTTTCTGAATCAGACTGCAATTTTGAAGCTTAATTGGCAAAGGAGTTAAGATATAGACAATCCTATTTATTCGAACTAGCTTTGCTGAATCGAAAGAAAAGAGACAACTTGGATTCAATCAAAAGAAATTAGAAGATTTTAGTACTGGCATGTATTCACCTCAATCACTATATGCTCTGTTTGTACTCTACACATGAGGAATATATTCACCTTTAACTTCTTTTTTTGCGGAAATAAGACTTTCATTCATCAACCATGGTCATTACACTCCAGATTTTACATAGAGCGTGAATTCCATCCGGTGCATGCCCATGCACGTTGAATTATCAAATGAGTATAAAGTTGGTCTTTTTTTAACTACTACACTCCAGATTCTCGAGCATGGAGATAGGCGAGTTGTAGACCAAGAGCTGGTACAGATATAGGCGAGTTGTAGACAAGAGCTGGTGGGCAGCAAGAAACGCATGCACACCAAAGAACAAATCTGAGTCACATGCCTACTTCTATTGGTTTCTACAAAGAGCGGCTAGCTTATATCTTAGACCAGTCGGTCACTGTCGAGGTCGCCAAGGTGATCTTACAGCACCGCCGTGGGGATTTCTCATATGATTTTATGTAGGCAAGCCGCAAGCGGTGGTGGTGATTGGCTGGGTGGTGTCGCTGCCTTGGGAAGAGACGAAGTGATGGTAAAAGTAAGCAGGATCCGATGATTCTTCCGTGGGGATAGCCAAAGTCAAGATGTCGACTACAGACTCGTCGCAGACTTGCAGTGAACCTGGATGCGGCGAGCCTGATTTGTGGATCAATGGTGGGTCTTGACTTTGTTAGGCTGGGATTGGATGGTTGCGGAGGGTGGTGTGCTTGGTTGGGTTCCCATGGAAGAATGTGGCCTCCTCGTGGATCTGGTCATGCCCATCCTAGAGAACATTGTGTCCCTAGCTCCCTTGAGGAGCAAGGACAGTGCAAGCGGCAGCAGGGGGTAGGGGTAGATGTGGGGAGGGATGTCGGCGGCTGCTCGAGGTCATCATGATGAAACCCTTGACGTCCCATCTTTATCAATGGAAGTGGAAGAGCACGAAGTCGAGATTGGATAGGAGTTTGAGTTCTTTTTGGCACCGATCGGTTCCCCACTTTAGAGATGTATTTTTTTTGCGTGCGAACAGTGGGTTGATTCTAAAAGGGATAGGCACTTTTCAACAGAAGTGCATGATGGACCAAAAATATGACCTCATTTTATTCGTTTGATAGATATCGTATTATTCATTGTTGTTCGTTCGGTGAAATTTCCTAATATTTGATTGTTGTGTTTCTAATTAGAGCACCCCATAATCACCCAATATGAGGGGATGATAAATGAAAAATACTGATTATAAATTTTAAAGAGCCCGTGGCAACGCACGGGCGGTATACTAGTAATTGTAATAACCGGAAATCGTAATAAATGTGTGAATACATAGACCACAACATGTCTCTAGTGAGCCTCTAGTTGACTAGCTCGTTGATCAATAGATGGTTATTGTTTCCTGACCATGGACATTGGATGTCATCGATAACGAGATCACATCATTAGCAGAATGATGTGATGGATAAGACCCAATCCAAAGCATAGCACAAGATTGTGTAGTTCATTTGATAGAGCTTTCCTAATGTCAAGTATCTTTCCTTAGACCATGAGATTGTGCAACTCCTTCAAATTGTAGGACTGCTTTGGGTGTATCAAACGTCACAACGTAACTGGGTGACTGTAAAGGTGCACTATAGGTATCTCTGAAAGTATGTGTTGGGTTGGCACGAATCGAGACTGGGATTGGTCACTCCGTATGACGGAGAGGTATCTTTGGGCCCACTCAGTAATGCATCATCATAATGAGCTCAATGTGACTAAGGAGTTATCCATGGGATCATGCGTTACGGAATGAGTAAAGAGACTTGCCGGTAACGAGATTGAATGAGGTACGGGGATACCGACAATCGAATCTCGGGCAAGTAACATATCAATGGACAAAGGGAATTGCATACAAGATTGATTGAATCCCTGACATCGTGGTTCATCCGATGAGATCATCATGGAACATGTGGGAGAAAACATGGGTATCCAGATCCCGCTATTGGTTATTGGCCGGGGAGATGTCTCGGTCATGTCTGCATGGTTCCCGAACCCGTAGGGTCTACAAACGTAAGGTTCGGTGATGCTAGAGTTGTAATGGGAAATTGTACGTGGTTACCGAAAGTTGTTCGGAGTCTTGGATGAGATCCCGGACGTCATAAGGAGTTCTAGAATGGTCCGGAGGTGAAGATTTACATATGGGAAGTCTAGTTTCGGTCGCTGGAATAGTTTCGGGGGTTATCCCTATTGTACCGGGACCACTGAAAGGTGTCCAGGGTCCACCAGGTGGGGCCACCTATACGGGGGGACCAAGTGGGCTGAATGTTGGTGGGAACCAGCCCCCTAGTGGGCTAGTGCGCCCCAAGGTCCCAAGGCACCTAGGGTTGAAAATCCTAGGGTGTGGGGGCGCCTCCCACCAACTTGGGGGGCAACCCCCCCACCTCCCGTTGGCCGCCGCCCCCCTCTAGATGCATATAGGGGGCCGAACCCCTCTCCCCTTTACCCTATAAATAGAGGGAGGTGGGAGGGTAGCCGAACCCTTGCCCCTGACGCAGCCCTCCCCCTCCTACACCTCCTCCTCCTCCATAGTCCTTGGAGAAGCCCTGCCGGAGAACCACGAGCTCCACCACCAACACGCTGTCGTGTTGCCAGAATTCTCCCTCAATTTCTCCTCTTCCCTTGCTGGATCAGCAAGGAGGAGACATCCCCGGGCTTTATGTGTGTTGAACACGGAGGCGCCGTCCGTTCGGCGGTTGGATCAGATCTTCCACGATTTGAATCACCGCGAGTATGACTCCATCAACCGTGTTCTTGTAACGCATCCTCTTTATGATCTTCAAGAATATGAAGATGCAGTCCCTCTCTCTTGTTGCTAGCATCTCCTAGATTGATCTTGGTGACATGTAGGAAATTTTTGAATTATTACTACGTTCCCCAACAGTGGCATCATGAGCTAGGTATATGCGTAGATTCTATGCACAAGTAGAACACAAGTAGTTGTGGGTGATTATTTGGTATATTTGCTTACCGTTACTAGTCCTATCTTGATTCAGCGGCATTGTGGGATGAAGCGGCCCGGACCGACATTACACATACACTTACGTGAGACAGGTTCCACCGACTGAGATGCACCTGTTGCATAAGGTGGCTAGAGGGTGTCTGTCTCTCCCACTTTAGTCGGATCGGACTTGATGAAGTGGGTCCTTGTGAAGGGTAAATAGCAATTGGCATATCATCGTTGTGGCTTTTGCGTAGGTAAGAAAAGTTCTTGCTAGAAACCGGTAGCAGCCACGTAAAACTTCAACAAAATTTAGAGGACGTCTAACTTGTTTTTGCAGGGTATGCTATGTGATGTGATATGGCCAAAAGGATGTGATGTATGAGATTGATCATGTTCTTGTAATAGGAATCGCGACTTGCATGTCGATGATTATGACAACTGGCAGGAGCCATAGGAGTTGTCTTAATTTATTATATGACCTGCGAGTCAATACAAATGCCATGTGATTACTTTACTTTATTGCTAACCATTAGCCATTGTAGTAGAAGTAATAGTTGGAGAGAGAACTTTTTCATGCACACAGGATGATGAAGATCATGATGATGGAGATCATGGTGTCATGCCGGTGAAGATGGTGATCATATCGCGCCTCAAAGATGGAGATCAAAGGCGCAAGATGATATTGGCCATATCATGTCACTTTATGATTTGCACGTGATGTTTGTCATGTTTACAACTTATTTGCTCAGAATGATGGTAGCATAAATAAGATGATCCCTCACTAAATTTTCAAGAATTGTGTTCCCCCTAACTACGCACCATTGCGAAAGTTCATTGTTTCGAAGCACCACGTGATGATCGGATGTGATAGATTCTAACATTCGCATACAACAGGTGTAAGCCAGATTTACAATTGCAAAACACTTAGGTTGACTGGACAAGCCTAGCATGTACAGACATGGCCTCGGAACACGAGAGACCAAAAGGTCGAACATGAGTCGTCTAGAAGATAGGATCAACATGGAGATGTTCACCCTTGATGACTAGTCCGTCTCACATGATGATCAGACACGGCCTAGTTGATTTGGATCATATCACTTAAATGACTAGAGGGATGTCTATCTGAGTGGGAGTTCATTAAATAATTTGATTAGATGAACTTAATTATCATGAACATAGTCTAAAATTCTATTTACAATCTATCCTATAGATCAAATGGCACACGCTAATATTGCCCTCAACTTCAACGCGTTCCGAGAGAAAACCGAGCTGAAAGACGATGGAAGCAACTATATGGACTAGTCGTAGCTGCCAAGAAAGCATATGTCCTTGAAGCACCGCTAGGTGATGCACCCATTTTCCCAGCAACTCAAGACATTATGAACGCCTGGTAGTCGCGTAGTGATGATTACTCCCTTGTTCAGTGCGGCATGCTTTACAGCTTAGAATCGGGGCTCCAAAAGCATTTTGAGCAACACGGAGCATATGAGATGTTCCAAGAGATGAAAATGCTTTTCCAAGCTCATGCCTGGGACGAGAGATATGAAATCTCTAAAAAGTTCTACAGTTGTAAGATGGAGGAAAATAGTTCTGTCAGCGAGCACATACTCAAAATGTCTGGGGTACCGCTTGGCTCCGATGGGAGTTAATCTTCTAGATGACTTGGTCATGGACAGAATCCTCCAGTGACTTCCACCTAACTAAAAGAGCTTTTTGATGAACTACAATATGCAAGGGATGGAGAAGTCCATTCCTGAGTTATATTCGATGCTGAAATCAGCAGAGGTGGAGATCAAAAAGGAACAACAAGTGTTGATGGTGAATAAGACCACTAGTTTCAAGAAATGCAAGGGTAAGAAGAACTTCAAGAAGGACGGCAAGGGAGTTGTCGCACCCAGTAAATCAGTTGCCGGGAAGAAGCCAAAGAATGGACCCAAGCCTGAGACTAAGTGCTTTTATTGCAAGGGAAATGGTCATTGGAAGCGGAATTGCCCCAAGTACATAGCGGATAAGAAGGCCGGCAATACCAAAGGTATATATGATATACATGTTATTGATGTGTACCATACCAGCGCTCGCAGTAGCTCCTGGGTAATTGATACCGGTGCGGTTGCTCACATTTGTAACTCAAAACAAGAGATGTGGAATAAGCGGAGACTGGCGAAGGATGAGGTGACGATGCGCGTCGGGAATGGTTCCAAGGTCGGTGTGATTGCCGTCGACACGCTACCTCTACATCTACCTTCGGGATTAGTTTTAAACCTCAATAATTGTTATTTAGTACCAGCTTTGAGCATGAACATTGTATCAGGATCTCGTTTGATGCGACACGACTACTTATTTAAATCCAAGAATAATGCTTGTTCCATTTATATGAGAGATATGTTTTATGGTCATGCCCCGCTGGTCAAAGGTTTATTTATATTAAATCTGGAACATGATGTTACACCTATTCATAGTGTCAATACCAAAAGATGTAAGGTTGATAATGATAGTCCCACATACATGTGGCACTGCTGCCTTGGTCACATTGGTGTCAAACGCATGAAGAAACTCCATGCAGATGGACTTTTGGAATCTCTTTATTATGAATAATTTGACGCGGGCAAACCATGCCTCATGGAACAATGGAGTGAGCAAACAACTTCTTGGAAATAATACATATTGATGTATGCAGTCCAACGAGTGTTGAGGCTCACGGTGGCTATCGTTATGTTCTCACCCTCACTAACGACTTAAGTAGATATGGGTATGTCTACTTAATGAAACACAAGCCTGAGTCCTTTGAAAAGTTCAAGGAGTTTCAGAACGAGGTGGAGAATCAACATGACGGGAGAATAAAGTTCTTACGATCAGATAGTGGAGGAGAATATTTGAGTCATGAATTTGGCACACACTTGAGGAGATGTGGAATTGTTTCACAACTCACGCTACCTCAGTGAAATGGTGTGTCCGAACGTCATAATCACACTCTTTTGGATTGGTGTGATATATGATATCTCTTACCGATCTACTGCTATCATTTTGGGGTTATGCTTTAGAGACTGCCGCATTCACTTTAAATAGGGCACCGTCAAAAACCGTTGAGATGACACCGTATGAATTATGGTTTGGGAAGAACCCTAAGCTATCATTTCTAAAAGTTTGGGGATGCGATGCTTCTGCCAAGAAACTTCAACCTGAAATGCTCGAACCTAAATCGGAAAAATGTGTCTTCATAGGATAGCCTAAGGAAAGTATTGGGTATACCTTCTACCTAAGATCTGAGGGCAAGATCTTTGTTGCCAAGAATCGATCTTTTCTGAAGAAAGAGTTTCTCTCGAAATAAGTAAGTGGGAGGAAAGTAGAACTTGATGAGGTAACCCCTCTTGAACCGGAAAGTAGCGCAGCTCAGGAAGATGTTTATGTGGTATAACATTCCAAATTTTCAATTTGGAATGTTATACATAGGTCATCATATGCATATCATATTTTAATTGCATTTTGGTGTGATCCTAGAAGTTCTAAGAAACTCAAGGACCCATGGATGGAGTTGGGGATTTCATTTATTTTCATATTTGAATTTTTTGAAATTTGAAAAGAGGATCATTTTGGTTTTAATTATTTTTCCTCTTCAAAAATATTTCCAATATAAAATAAAGGAGAGGGGATAAAATGACTTCTCCAAAATAAAAAAATATTGGACGAAAAATGTTAAAATCAAATATTTATGTTATTTGGATTTTTATTGCTATTTTATTTGAATTAGGAAAAATATGCATGTTTTCAAAATTGCATTCTTAGGCCAGAAAAATGTTCACTTTGTTCTAAATATTTTATTTAGACTGTGATAATTGTTTTTGGAATTTTTAGAATTTTTTTCATTTTATTAGGTATGTCGGCGGAATTATTAAAAAAAAGTTCTCGCGGACCGCACTCGGCCAACGGCCCAACCGGCCCACAGCGCCACCGGCATCGCGCGAGTGTGCCTGAGCCGGACTCCCGCCATAGTCCGGGCTGCCGCCGCCGCCCGGGGTTCCCCCTCCCCCAAGTCAGACTCCCCCCGACCCCCTATAAAGCCCGCACCGCCCCGCCGCCTTCTCCGCCAGCCACC